>NW_018243516.1:135574-210977 GCF_001263595.1 Phalaenopsis equestris | reverse complement strand
TCCCGCTCCCGTGACCTTGTTTTTTTTCGCATCTCCCGTGACCCTAGCTTCGCCTCTCGCTCCCGTCTCCGTTCAAAGCCGGATCGCAGTCGTTCGCCTCACGCTCCCGTCACCAACCCGTTCGACGTCGGATCCAGCAAAGCTTCGCCTCTCGCTCTCGTCAGCAAGTCGTTCGATGTCGGATCCAGCAGGGCTTCGCCGCTCGCTCCCGTAACCTTGCCATTCGACGCTGGATCGAGGCTTGCTCCCGTGACAGCTGTCTGACGCGTGATTTAGCAGCGGAGAATCCATCGCCGGAGTCCAACAGCGGGGAACCATCCACGGATTAGCGACTTTAGTTTTTTTAATCATCTGCGGTTTTGCCTAAAGGAACAATATCGATATTTTGTAATCACTAGATCTGATATTTTGCTTCAATGTCAGATCTAGTGATTTCAATGTAATCACTATCCGTTTTAAGCATCTGCGGTAAATGAGCAATATCGATATTTTGATCCATAAAAGCAAATAGATCCCTCAAGATATTATCTGATATTTTGCTTCAATGTCAGATCTAGTGATTTCAATGTAATCACTATCCGTTTTAACCATCTGCGGTAAATGAGCAATATCGATATTTTGATCCATAAAAGCAAATAGAAGCAAATAGATCCCTCAGGCAAATAGATCCCTCAAGATATTGCCTAAAATTTTGCTTCAATGTCAGATCCAGTGATTACATATTGCTTCGTTCTTCTTCAGTAATTATAGAGATATGTTGTTTCAATTTTTATTTTGGCTTTCAGGATGGGTATCTTTTGTCGGTCTTATTGTTCTATTTTTCTTATTTTGGCTGTTGGGATGGGTATCTTTTGTCGGTTTGATTGCTTCTTGCCTGTTGGAATTGTCATGTGCTAGTTGCATTCCCCTTTGGCTTCTCTCTATGAAGTCGGTTTGATTACAAATTCTTGATTTGTATGAAATTTTTTTAACTATGATGAATCCTAGAGATGCATAATCATTAAACCAAGCTAGGAAATACATTTTTCTATCTTCAGAATGGAATCATCAAGATTTATTTTAGTTATGTTTTGATCTCAGTTTCTCTCTTCTCCTTCTTCATTGTTGATGGTTTGTGTGAAACTCAATGAGATTTTTTTGCAATTGATTTGTTTTGGTTGTTGGAAATTTGAAATATACAAGTTACTCAAGAGTTTTTGTTTATTGTTGGATGGTGAAAGGTTCGAAGCTTTTAAGGTATGTTGATTATTGTTAGATGGAGCAATCATCATCTGTTACTTTTAAAAAAGTGCAAGTCCTAAGTATTACTCTTATAGTATCTAATTTTTTATTCTAAACCCTAAACATATTGGATCAATATTTGGTAAAAATTGTTCTTTTGTTTTGTGATTTATTTGCCATGAAAGATGCAGGTGACCAAATAACTCTGTTGCAATGATTGCTTCCACAATTTGGTATGTTGAGTTTTTTTTTATTCCCTCTAGTTTTTGACTTATTAACGATTTTTTGACTTATTAACGCTTTTTATAATAATTGCAGGACAATGAGCTCGAGATATTCAGGGAAGTCAGGGCAAATGCTGTGCCGATGTGGGCTACCGTCATTGCTTTTCACATCACGACAAACACATAGTTACGGACGACAATTCTATAGGTGTCCGCGGTGGGGACAAGGACCGGACGACAGCAAATTCTTCAGGTGGGCCGATAGTGGAACTATTTCTACGTGCTGCCAATTGGACACAACTGCTAGGAGTTCAATAGTGTCACAAGGGGAGAACGCCACATGTGGTTTCGAGTTCTTCCGTTTCTACAATATCGCAGTCGGACAGGTTTGCTCAGGTTTCTGGAGTGTCAGATGCAAGTGGCATGGGCTGTGATATGCTGCTACATTATAAAGTTAACATTATTGTATTTCTACTTATCATTTTAACATGTTATTTTTTCTTTTTTTTTATGGGCTCTTATTATACTTTGTAGTAGTATGTGCAGGTGCGTTTGACTTTTATATGTGTAACATATTCGTTTGATGTGATCGGATAAATTTTAGTTATATGAATATAAATCAACTTTTTGATATTTTCTTGTTTGAACAGTGATCTTTA
Organism: Phalaenopsis equestris; assembly: GCF_001263595.1. Lineage (NCBI taxonomy): Eukaryota > Viridiplantae > Streptophyta > Magnoliopsida > Asparagales > Orchidaceae > Phalaenopsis > Phalaenopsis equestris. The sequence goes on along the minus strand of NW_018243516.1, from coordinate 208,873 downwards.
ATTTTGTTGAAAAAAAAACAGATTCTGCTGCACAGATTATTCATTTAATAAAAAAAAATTCCAAATAAGTTGTTTACAAAACACACTAACCAAACAACAAAACTGCTTATTTAGAACAGAGGCAGAATTGTCAATTTTTCGTCAATTTTTCACAATCAACTTTTCCATAAGCGCCAACCAAACAGCCAGACAGCTTATCCGGATCAGCTGCTCATCAGCAGATTATCAGGATAAGCTGCTTATCAGCAAAAACTGGATAAGTTACAGCTGCCCCAAACAGACCCTTAGTGTGAATGTTCTTCTAGGTGTTATTCATCATGTTATAGCGGTTGTTTTTCTTTGGCCGACTCAAGATCTACTGCAGATGTTTTTCTAAGCATTATTCTATGTATTATTCACGGTGTTGTGTGTTTTGAGTCGAGAGTTCTTTAGCTGCATTGAGACTTACTGCAGGAGTTATGCCAAGTGATTTTCATTTTCACCGTATTATTTGGGACTTGAAAAAAATATATAACGGTGAATTCGTACAAAACCTGATAAATCCCGTTACTATCCTGACGCCACTTCAATACTCCAGTCCTTGTCTCCATCTCTCTGCCTCTCTGGCTTACTGGAGATGTCCTCAGGACGCAGAACGCACAAGCTGAGCACTGGTATGCTTGTCTCCGGTCTGCCGCCGGCAGCTACCAAGGTCCGCGCAGCGAAGATGTCATCCGCGGCTGCTCCGTATACTGGCGGCGACGTCCGAACGTCGTATACTGGCGGCGGCGTGCGAACGTCCGGCGAGCTCGCCCGGATGTTCGACATTCCCATCGACCGCCCCTCCGTCTCTACGCGCTCCCACTCCGGCCCCATAGCTCGAATCTCCGGCCAGTCATCGACGAGGATGACATCCGGCCCGCTTCTTTCGCCGACGGGCCTCATTACTTCTGGCCCAGTCGGCGAGTTTTCACTGGCGCCGGCGGCGAAGAAAAAGATGGTCAGTCCGGGGGTGACGGTTGTGGAGAGCGATATTAGGGTTTGGTATTGGTTGCCGAAGGTGTGGCTTGCGGTGAGCGCTGTAGCTTTTATGCTTGCGATTGGGTTGGGCGCGTTTTTGTGGGCAGCAGCTGGACGGCCGCAGATTTTTCTTGGGTTTGTTGGGGCTGCAGTGGTGGTTGGAGTTGTGGCGCTGTGGAATTGGACGAGAGGAAGGAGGGAGCTGGAAAGGTACTTCAGAAGTTATCCTGATACGGCCATTAATCCTAGGAACCTTCCTGTTGGTAAACTTGTTAAGATCACCGGGGTATGTTCTTATTTTACTCATTTTTTTCCCCATTGTTTTGTAAATTTGTTGACACTTTAATGGCAGACTTTCCATTCAAGTCATGTTAAATTTTTTTCCATTTTTTGGGCTTTTGTTGTTGTAAAATTGGTGAGTTCCATAAGATATCTTTATAGTATTTAATTCTAAAACATGACATTTATTTTATGACTAAGCAGCCATAAATAATTATACTATGGGCATTTGGCGACATCATAGTTGTATTCCTTATTTGTATATCGTTTTTTCGTTTTAGTGCTTTCCTTGCTATTATTAGGGAGTTCTGCTGCCATTTTGGGTTAATTCTGTCACTTGCAATAGCTTCACGGTTAAAGATTTTGTTGTCTTGTAGGTTTCGGAGACAAAAAAGCGGTTTACAATCAGTACTTGTTTCTCCCCATTAATTGTTATTTTAGTGCCTTCTATCAGTTTGCGAAAGCCATGAGAATATATAAATATTTATATATATATATTGAATGAATGATTAATAATTTATCGTAGGACAAGACTCGACCAAAATAATTTTGGTTTGGGTACAAATTGATCTTAACAAAGCATGTTTAGATCAAATTGAGGATGATCAAGCCAATTTATTACCACACCTGGCTTGGCTCAAGATTAGATTGAATTACTCTCTGCAAATCTTGAGCCGGAATTGAACTCTATAATTTGGGACTAACCTCCCTCTTAATATTAACAAAGGAGTGTTCTCTCTCTCCCCAGTTCTCTTCTTACTCCCATATTTATTCTATCACTCGTATATAGCCCGAGCCTCTATGTGTCTCCTTATCTCTCACATTTTACCTTGCATGCAAAGAGCTCACAAAGACAACTAAAAAGTGATAGAGGGAGATTTTGAGCTCCTTGTCTTAATGATGAAAGGTGGGCTTATTATAGATGACAAGGAGAGAGTTTTACCAATGTATGAGATCGGGATTTGAAGAGCACACTATAATCAAAATTAATCAATGAAGATGAAAAGAGAGACGAAGGACTGCGTGCAAAGCAAATAAGAGCAAAAGCAACATAAACTAGGTGGAGCATACATTTATAGTGATTTAGTCATCTTGATCTACATCTGTTGTCGTAGGTAACTAGCATAATCTTTTTATTACGATTGCCTTACAAGGGTTGAGAATAACTAAGGGTGCGTTTAGGGCAGCTTGTGCTTATCCAGATAAGCCGCTTACCTGGAAACGCGGACCGTGGGGTTCAACATGCGTTCCGCGTTTAGTGTAAAAAACAACTGCATTTTCGGATAAGCTGCTCATATGTAGTTTCCAAACGGCGAGACGGCGTTTTCAAAATGCCGCCGCAGCGGATAAGCTGCCCCAAACGGAGCCTAAATTAAGGTTGAGAATAAGTTGAAAAGAGTAGAATGATGTTGAGGACTTTAGATATTAGTGCACGAGGGAATCTCGGGCTAGTTTTAATGTTCAACATGTAATCGTGGTATTCTCAAGCGTATTTATAGGTGTTCCATTAATGGTTGGCAGCCCTTTGATGGTTTTTGTATTGAGGTTGATAATCATTGCTCGGAAGTTATGAGGTTTTCGGGATTGCTTGAGGCATGCTTAGCAAGATAAGATATTATGGAGTTATTAATGCAATTAATACATTCTAGCGCAATGATAACTTAGGTACTACGTTTTCAATCATTGTATGGTAGTCATTATATTTTTAGGGCATAGCGGTGCATGTTTAAGCTAGAGGGATTACTACCATAGCGTTGATTGCCATTATTAATGAGCCAACTCTTTTTTTATTGCATAATAAATTGTTGTGTTGAAAGCATTCAAAGGTCAAGGAAGCTCTTCCAAGAAAAGGAGAGGGCTCTTAAGCAGTGGGAGAATTCTTGAGTTTGAGATGGGATTTTTTAGGAATGAGAATGCACTTCTGGCATTTAAGAAGAATTTTTTAAAGAAGGGCTCCTTGAAAACTTTGGGATTCAATCAAGGTATTGCTGCCATGTGTAGACCCAGGATGTAGCTGACTATGTGAAACAAATTCGGAGAATATGTCGCTCAACTCTTCAAAAGATCATATAAGATGAATAAGATTTTTTATGTGTTTTTTTTTTGGTGCTTCCTTATTGTAGTGTGTTCTTTAAATATAAGGATTGAGAAGGCTATTGGGTTATGTGGAGCCCGGTCCATTTCATCCTAAATTGGAGGTTTTTGTATTTATGAAATATATTGAATAATTATATTGCATCTTTAATTCTTTCCTTCGAAAGAATTACTCGTGGCTTCCTTATTGATTGTCTCCCGCTCGTTCGAACTTCTCCCGCTCTATGTTATCACTATAAAAAGGGGGAGCTTTGCCTCTCCTATCGATGAGCAGACAATGCGATCGAACCAGGTGAGGGCTTCAGCGCAGCGAAGTATCGCGACAGAGAAGCATTGCTCTACTGTTTTTGTGAGACACAGAAGTTCGCAGGAATTTTTGGGTTCGGCTGCCATCTTTTCTCTTCAAGTCTTCTTCAGTCTTCTTGCTCACGAGTGAAGATGTGAGAAGCAATCGCAAGGCTCAGTTTTTCAAATCTCTTTGACTGCGGCCCTCGCGTAAAGAGAGGAAGAGAGAGTTATTCGGCGGTTAAATCCTTGAAGTAATAAAATTTTTTGCAACTCCCGTGGACATAGACAATTTGTCGAACCCGTACACCTCTGGGTGTTCTTTTCTGTTTTGCGATTTTTTCGTTCCAATTTTTCGCTTTATTGTCGTCCTTTTTCATAACAATTGATATCAGGGTCAAGGTTCGGATGTGAGGGAAAGCGATGACTGGAGATGAAGTGAAGGTATTAAGGATCGAGAAGTTTAATAACACAGATTTTAGTTATTAGAAGATGTAGATAAATGACCATCTCTATGGGAAGAAACTTCATTTTCCGTTACTGGGAAATAAATTAGAAAATATGGATGGGGTTAAATGGAGTCTGTTGGATCGACAGGTTTTGACGGTTATTCGATTAACCCTGTTGAGATTCGTTGCACACAACGTAATCAAGAAAAGAACGACTGCAGGTTTCATGACAGCTTTGTCATGTATGTATGAAAAACCATCATCGAATAAAAAGGTGCATCTGATGAAAAAATTATTCAATTTGAAGATGACGGATTGTACAATTGTTGCACAACATCTGACTGATTTTAATAATATTACAAATCAATTATCATCTATTTAAATTGAATTGATAATGAGATTCGTGCACTGATATTGTTGACTTCATTGTCAAATAACTAGAAAACCATGAAGTTAGTTGATAGCAATTTTGCAGGTAAATTCAAGCTGAAATATTATTGTGATTTAATTTTGGCTGAGGAGATGCGTATGAAAGATTCTGGTGAGGTCTCGAGTTCAGCACTGAATGTTGATTGCAGAGGGAGATCGCAAAATAAGAATTCAAACAGAGAAATGCCAAAATCAAGACACATAGGCAAGGGCAAGTCAATGTCTGGTCAGTAAGCAAATTGCTGGAATTGTGACAAAGCTGACCACTTAAAGAAGAACTTAAAAAATCCCATGAAGGCAGAGAATGTCAATGCTAATATTGTAACTGAAGAAGTATATGATGCACTATTGCTGGTAGTTTAAAGTTTTGTTGATGTCTGGATACTGGATTCAAGAGCTTCCTTTCATACATCTTCCCACCGGGAGTTAATGCGGAATTACGTTGCAGGTGACTTTGGAAGGTGTATCTGGCTAATGGAGAACCTTTGAACGTGATGGGGATGGAAGACGTTGACATTGCACTATCTAATAAGAACAAATAAACTTTACAAAATGTCAGATATCTTCCTGAGTTTTTCTTATTTATGTTGGACAGCTCGATGAGGGTGGTCATTCAGCAGTATTCTTAGATAGCTCCTGGAGGGTTATAGAAGGGATATTGATACTGGCTCGGGGTAAGAAAACTAACACACTATATATTACCAGTGATTTAATTAATAGTGTTGATACTACCGTTGCAGAGAGCACAACAGACTTGTGGCATTGTAGGCTTGGCCACATGAGTCAGATGGGTCTGAAAGAATTTCAGTCTAGAGGCAAGTTACTAGATCCAAAGTCAGTTGATCTCAGCATGTGTGAGAGTTACATTATGGGGAAACAGAAAATGGTTGGTTTTTTGAAAGGTGACAGAGCACTAAAGACAGGAAAATTGGAAGTTGTACACACAAATGTGTGGGGGCCTTCTCTTGTGGCATCTCTTAGAGGCTCTCGTTACTATGTCACATTCATTGATGACCACAGTAGGAAGGTATGAGTTTTTTTCTTGAACCATAAATCAGATTTATTTAATGTGTTCAGGACTTGGAAGGCCATGGTTGAGACAGAGATAAACTTAAAACTGAAATATTTGAGGTCTGATAATGGTAGTGAATATATTGATTGTGGGTTCAAGAAGTATTGTGCAGCATAGGGAATCAGAATGTAGAAGATCATTCCTAGGATACCACAGTAAAATGAAGTTATAGAACGTCTGAACAGGACTATTAATGAGCACGTTAGAAGCATGAGACTGCACGTCAAACTATCACCTAGTTTCTGAGTTGAAGCGGTCTACACTATAGTTTACTTGATCAATAAAGGGTCATCCGTTTCATTAGACTGTAAATTGCTTTGGGAGATCTGGAATGAGAAAGAGGTCAAATTTTCTCACTTTAAGACTTTTGACTGTCTTTCTTATATTTATATTAATCCTGATGCTCGTAGCAAGCTCGAGGCTAAGCCAAAGAAATCTTATTTCATTGGCTATGAAGACGAGACATTTGGTGAGTTTCTTGGATGATCAAGATCAAAAGATCATAAGAAGCAGAAATATGATTTTCAATGAGAAAATCATGTACAAGGGCATGTCCAATACAATTTCTGAAGTGGCTCCCTAGGAATCCGAGTTGGTAAGATTTGATGATCTACCAGAGATCACAGTGCAGGGCAGAGATGGAAGTGATGAGGAGAGTGTGTCTGGGGCACCCATTCCTATTATTTCGGTGTAAGGTTCAGAGTCGTCCACCCCTACAGCTACAGTTCGCAGGTCAGTCAGGGATAGATGTTCTCCACAGCGTTTCTCACCAGTTTTGAACTACATTTGATTGACAGATGGTGGAGAACCACAAAGTTATGAAAAACCTTGCAAGTGAAAATTTGAACAAACGGGAGCTGGCTATAAAGAAAAAGATGGATTCCTTACTAGAAAATCTGACATGGGACCTGACAGAAATTCCACCAAGGAAGATGGCATTGCACAATAAGTGGGTGTACCAGGTTAAAACTGAGCATGATAGCAGTAAGAAGCACAAGACTAGACTTGTTGTAAAAGGTTTTCAGCAGAGGCAGAGTATTGATTATTCTGAGATATTCTCTCAGGTGGTGAAGCTCACAACCATTAGATTAGTACTGTCTATAGTGACTATTGAAGACCTATTCATTTGGCAGTTAGATGTTAAGACAATCTTTTTTTATGAAGATCTTAAAGAAGATATTTACATGTACCAACCAAAGGGGTTTGTGGTATAAGAAAAGGAAGGCTCAGTTTGCAGAGTGAAGAAGAGCTTGCATGATCTGATACAAGCTCCTAGATAGTGGTACAAAAAATTTGATAATTTCATGCACAATGCAGGATACAACAGATGTCAGACAAATCACTATTGCTATGTCAGACATTTTGACAATTCCAACATTATTCTACTGTTGTACGTGGATGATATGTTTATTGCAGGGTGTCAATATTGATGAGATTAATAATCTAAAGAAACATATGTCATAGCACTTTTCAATGAAGGATTTGATAGCTGCAAAACAAATCTTTTCCATGAGAATTGTCAGAGATAGAGTCAGAGAAACGTTGAGACTTTCACAGGCTGAATATATAAAAAAGTTCCTCAGCAGGTTCAATATGGATAAGACTAAATCAGTTGCCACACCTTTAGATAGTCACTCCAGACTCGGCAAAAATCAATCACCCAAGTCAGAGGAGGAACAAGACTACACGGGTAAGGTTCCTTACACTTCAGCTATTGGTTCACTTATGTATGTTCTGGTTTGCACAAGACCGAACATTGCCCAAACAGCGAGAGATGTGAGCAGATACATGAGTAATCCAGGGAAGGAACATTGGTAAGTTGTGAAGTGGATCTCGAGATACCTAAGAGGCTTCTCAGGAACCTGCTTGTGTTTCTCAGGAAAGAGTCTGGAGGTACAGAGCTATGTTGATGTTGACTTAGCTGAAGACATTGACAGTAGAAAGAGTACTACAGATTATGTTTTTACTCTTGGTGGTACCGTAATGTAATGGGGTTCAAATCTACAGAAGACAGTTTCTTTGTGCGCTACAGAGACCGAGTACATTGCAGTGTTAAAGGCTACAAAGGAGATGATATAGCTACAGAGTTTCTTGGAGGAATTAAGTAAGGAGGTTCAAAAGGGCACTCTCTATAGTGATAGTCAGAGCACTATATTCCTTGTCAGAAATCCAACATTTCAATCCAGGACTAAGCACATTCAAATCAGGTACCACTTCCTTCGATCATTGTTAGATGATGGACAGTTGCTACTTGAGAAAATTTGTGGAAGCAAAAACCCTGCTGATATGTTGACTAAGGGTGTTACACTTGAGAAACTGAAGTTGTGCATAACTTTAGTTGGTCTTCTGGCATGAAGACAAGATTTTTGAGGCAGAAGTGCAGGATATCACACTTGAGGAAAATGGCAACGTAGTCGGTAGATGATGCAGTCAGTGTCCCAGTATTCAAGTGGGAGAATTGTTGGTTTATGTGGAACCCAGTCCATTTCATCCTAAATTGGAGGTTTTTGCGTCCATGTAATATATTTGATAACTATATTGTTTCTTTAATTCTTTCCTTTGAAAGAATTACTCGCGGTTTCCTTATTGGTTTTCTCCCGCTCAATCGAACTTCTCCCGTTCTCTTGCTCCCTATTATCGTGGTAAAGAGGGGGAGCTTCGCCTCTCCTGTCGATGAGTAGCCCAGACGATTGAACCAATCGAGGGCGCGGCGCAGCGAAGTATCGCGACAGAGGAGCACTGCCATACTGTTTTCACGAGACACAGAAAGTAGGAATTATTGGGTTCGACTGCCATCTTTTATGATTGTTTTCTTAATAACGGAAGATGCATCTAGTGTCTCAGTCTCTAAATGGGAGAATTGTTGAAAATATGGAAACCGGTCCACTGCTCAAATTAACAATTTCTTATATAGGCAGTTTTTTATTAAATTATTCTTATTTAATGACTCTTTAATTTCTTTCCTTGATAAAGCTTCGCCTGATCTTCCTATGGAGGATCCCGCCGCCTCTGTTTTCCCGTTTGGGATCCCACCTCCCTCTCCTCTGGATTTCGCTTTTTTTTTGCTTACCTTAATGGGTCAAACAAATAAGGTAGGTGATTAATAGAAGATATCGCAAGGTGGCTTCCAGTCGTATATTTCTTCTTCAGCGTTGGCTTATAAAAAGGCAGAAGAACCGCAATCCATACTATCTAAAGTCTTCTTCGGTTGTGTGCGTTGCTTCTAATTTCCCTTCTTCTTTTCTTCGACTCTAGCTCTCGGTTGGCTTTCGGTTTAGAGAGAGAAAGAAGGTGAAGAGAGAGTGAGATGGAGGAGAAAGAGAATTCTTTTCTTGTAATGGTTGATGCGATCGATAGTGAAATCCTTGAAGCAATGAAATTCTCTGCAACTTCGTGAACGTAGACAATTTGCCAAATCACAAAAATCTGTGGTTCTTTCTGTTTTGCAAATTTCTCGTTCCAATTTTTCACTTTATTGTCATCATCTTTCACAATAAAGGCTATATCTAAGGATTGTGCAACACAAAACAACTGAAATAAGGTAAAAATACCTTTGAGGATGCAGAATGTAATGGTGTCATGGATGTGAATTTCATAAACTTATGTATAGGGATATAACTCTCAACTAGTGTGGAAGAATGTTGTGCTAGCTATCCTAGCACCACCATTGATGGAACCTCTTTTTGCCGTGCACTTTGTTGGGAGGTCGAAAAAGGAAAGAAAAACTATAGTTGGCGAGATTGAAGTATGTCGTGCCACCTTCCACCTCATGGGAGTGAGATGGAATAATTCTCCATGCCTAAATTTAGCTATGATCAATAGAGAAAAAATCAATCACTGAATATGTAGGGTAAAAGAAACATAAAATAGAACCCAAAATGTTAGAGTGATTAAGTTGCCCTGAATGACTAATCTTGCAAGGCACTAGCAATAGCTTTTTATTAATATCAGTCTAGTCTTATAAGGCTGGTTGTTGTTACTGTAGAGAAAGAGATAGAAATTGAGAAATGTAGAGGAAGAAGTGATTAGAGTAGAATGATGTTGAGGACTTTGTATTAGTGCCCTTAGTAATTTCATGTTAGTTATGCCATCCATTCTCTTGATTGTTATCCTCTTAAGGGTATTTGTAGGTGTAACATCATCGTTAATGGAGACATTGTGATGATATATGTTGAATCTCTAATGGTTCTTAAGGTCACACCCAAGGGATAAAACATTCATCGGATGAGAGGAATAAGTGAATGTAGAAGGAGAGTGATAAAGTGGCAAATAATACTAATTTTATGGGAATATATCTAGTAGTCTTTTTTGTGGAAATGGATCACAAGGTGTATCTAATAAATTACATGATTATTCCTCCTTTAACTGGAATGTTACAATGAACTTATAGGACATTACAACCTTACATATTGGTAATCAACTTTGATATTTTTTGGCTCTGATAACTACTGTTGATGCCTTTCCATATTTCTTACTGCTACCTACACCATTTCTTATTCGTAACTGCTTGTTTTGGTTATTTGATCTTCGCTCGATCGGCTAAAAGTCATTTTGCCAACTACAGATCTTCGGTCAGCTACTCTGAGGAAGCCCCTCGTGAAGCCCTATTCTTTTTAAGAAGGATTATTTCATTAGGCATAGGGTGCATCGCCGTAATCTGATGGTCTGCCTTCTTTCGGTCAAGAGATCTTCATAAAAGGTCTGGTGGTAGTCCCCGCTAAGCGACCGTTGATTTTGTGATTGCCCTTGCATCGGTTAAGTTGCTATCGGTTTAAGTGTCTTGTGTTCTTTAGTTCAGATGAACTTTCATTCAGCCGGCCCATGATAAGACCAACCAAAAGGATGCTAGGTAGCTCGATCCTTTGCTATTTTCTTCACGTGATCCGTTGAATTTCTTAGAGATTTGTGCAATTGCATTTTTGATGTATTGTATAGTCTTGAGACTATAATATTGCCAGGATGTTACGAGGTTTTTGGGATTGGCACGTGATTTGATTACACAAGATGTTGCAATGATATTAAATGTTGCAATTAATATGCCAAAGTAATAGTTTTATAGATACGAACACACCAATAATCATATGGAAGTTATATGAATGAGAACATACTTCTCAATGTTTGAGTGGGTTTCGCAAGTACTCCAGGATCTAATTCATGTGGATATCTAGGATGCGGTTACTTATTGTCATGAAAATCAAAATTGAACTTTTGATGCGCAGATCTTTGGTCAGCTACTCTGAGGGAGCCCCTCGTGAACACGTATTGTCCTTAGGAAGGAATATTTCATTAGGCAGAGGGTGATCTTCATAGATCTTGTGAGTGCCTTTGCATAGGGTAATCTGATGGGCAACCTTCCTTCGGTCATGTGATCTTCATAGAAGGTCAGGTGGTAGTCCTGCTAAGCTACCGTTGATCTTGTGATTGTCTTTGCATCGATTAGGTTGCTGCCAGTTTAAGTGTGTGGTGTTCTTTAGCTTGGATAAACTTTCATTTAGTCGGCACATAATACGACCGACCGAAAGGATGCTTGGTGGCTCGATCCATTGTTATTTTCTTCACATAATCCATTGAATTTCCTAGAAATTCGTGTAATCACATTTTTGATGTATTGTATTGGTCTTGAGACTGAAATATTGCTAGGATGCTGTGAGGTTTTTGGGATTGTCACTTGACTTGATTGGATAAGATGTTGTAGTGATATTAAATGTTGCAATTAATATGCCAAAGTAATAGTTTTATAGGTACTAACACACCAATCATCATATGGAATTTATATGAATGAGAACATACTTATCAATGTTTGAGTGGCTTTCGCAAGGACTCCAGGATCTAATTCATGTGGACAGCTAGGATGTGGCTACTTATTGGCATGAAAACCAGAGTTGAACCTTGGATGCACAAATCAATACGTCCCTTTTTGGGTGTTATGAGGAAGTTCCACTTTCCTCTCATTTATGGGCTATGTATACCACCTATACACGTTTTTGGTAATATGATGGGGGATATGATTATAGCTGTAGTGCCGCACACGCCCATTTGTTTTTCTTGACATGGTAGAAAGGCTTGTTGCATTTTTTGGCACCTGTTTAACTAGAGTGATATGAAACACCATCTAAAGGTTATTTTTTCCAAAAAATGGGATAAAAAAGAATGACTAAACAATAAGCATGAGTGCAAGTTTTTGAACAACATGATGATGCCTCTGCAAGCATGCAAACAAAAGAAAATATAACAAATTATTTTGTAAGAATCTGGATAAAAATAATCCTTGAAAAGGCAATATTATAAACCAAATTGCCAGCACAAATGGATTTTGAGGTGTGCTGGAAATTGTAAGAAAGATGCATCAAAAAAATGTGGAATGTGGCTCAACAATAAGCTTACAAAGGGACGCATCATAAAGTGTACACATCAAAATATTGTGCGATGTGATGCTGAAAGCATGCATAGTGGAGCTTCAGAATGCATGCAAAGTGTAACATTGAAAGGTATGCAACCACATTCAAAAGCATGTGAATATGTGCAAATAAAAACTACATGATACATTGAAAAGCATGCCATAGCATACACTTGCGAACATCACAATAGCGTACCCATCAATCCAAGATTGAAATATTGAACTTAAAATAACTTTAAAGCTGCATGCGCAACTTTTAAGTGAAATTTTGACGCAAAGTAAATCAGATTTTGAGTATCAATCAATAATATTAAAAGATTATGTGATAGCTAAGTCTGATTGGTTAAAATAATATGATTTATTGTGGATAGAAATGGGGGGATGACCTCTAGATTAACGCGAGGGTGTTAAAATAGGGAATTAACTTGAGTGCCATGCAGTAGAATATTGTCATGATATTGAAGCAGATTTTTAATACTGCAATGAATGTAATTTGACAGTTTGGCTAAATCATTAATAGAAACTTTGTGGTAGATTTGAGAATTTGAATATGGATTCAATGTAAAGTTGTAGGAGTTTATTTTAAATAGATTGGCAAAGTTATTTATGATGAGGTATGAAATTTGCTTAATTCAAGCCTATTAAATGAGGATAAGCGATGCAACAATAAAACGAATAAGATGTAATTAGTATGAAAGAACTAAGAAATGGATAGAGCAAACGTAACAATGTTACAAATTGTGCAAAATCAACACCTCTTGTAGTATTTAATTAGGCCTGAATCACTTTATGTTTCTTGCAGCTCGTCACCTGTGGCAATTGTTCTTTAGAAACATCCTATCAGATTGTACCTAGATGTGCGTATACCTCCATTGAATTGTATGAATGCAAAGCATGGAATTTGTCTTTAGCTCCTTGTATAGCTCATTCATGGACTTTGAGACACTCTGAGGTCAGTTTTTTTTTCAACGTTTTTCTATTTTTACCCCAGAGGTCAGTTATTTATTAATCTGGTACTTTAGTTACTTTTGATTTATTTCTACCTTTTAAAATTGTTCTTTCGACCAGTAAACTACAATTTCATCTATGCTAGGATACATCTGTTACATGCTAGTCAATTTCATGGTTGTAACCTCAACCAGTAATTAAAAGTTGATCCATGGACTTTCACTTTCATGAATCTGTGATCGTTGTGGAAAGTGCCATCAGGGAGTTAAAGGAGGGCAAATGTAATATTGAAATTTGTCGTCTCATAATTTCATCTAATGTTAGGCTACACCAATCACATGTAATCTATTTCACAGCTGTAAAATCCGACATTCCTGTTAAAATTTTGTATTATGGCATTTTCACTTATATAATTGTATGATAATTTCACAAAACGACATCAAGGAGCACGCAATTGATACATGACATCTTAGGGTTTAGTGTTCACTAATGCAAACTTCATATGAAATGCACAAAGAAATGTGCCAAAGAATAATTATAGTCGTTCACAGAAAAAATAAAGCAAATTTTTTAATCTTATTAAGTATTGTGAAGGTGTTGTTTGTTTGAAAGACATGGTATGACACTCTTCAAATACTTCCTTTACATTTGCTTTAAATTCTATTTTTGTGGACACTTTATTGTACATTTCATGGGCACTTAACAATTATAACCATGTTTCTGAGATATTTATATGTGCTTGTACAATTTATAACTCTGGAACCTAATTCATTACTTTTTTGACATTAGCTTGCATAGAACTTCAGTATTAATCCATGTTCTAATTGTTGTATTGCATCTTTTGCGATATAATTTATAATCTGTCCTCCGAATGTCTCTCATTCACGCGTAGTTGTCCCCGCTTTGTGATATAATAACTTCTGCAGGTACAATTTGAATATACCCATCCGTGTTCTGTGGCCCTTACTATGTCATGCTTTTTATAATTGGGGCATTTACATACATAGCACACAATTTTTATGTATTTACATATCTCACACCTAAACTTTCATATTTACACACATAGCACTCAAATCTTTAAGACCATGCAAAAAATATCATAATTTCCACTTTTTAAAAAGTGAAATACACCTTTTTCATGCATAGGTTTAAAGCACCAAAGTGCTTTGTACGAAAATAGGAAATTCTTGGTACGAGAAATGTCAATACATAAGAATTGTGTGCTGCATATGTAAACTTCTCTTTATTATTGATTAGTTTGATGACATTCAATGTTTGATTTGTTATTGTTATTCTGTTTTTCATGTCATTTTTGACAGAGGCATGTGACGGACTTTTATGTATCTACTCTGAATAGTGGGACAAGAGTCCTTGTAAGAGCTGGAAATGGAGTTAAGGTGGTTTCTTTTATTAAACCTGCAATCACTTTGCGCGTGTCAATGAAAAACAAAGAGCAGTTTCCTTCCTTATTGAGATGGCTGCAAAATCACAACATTCCCAACAATGACCTTAAAATGAGATTTGAAGAAGGGTAACATAAATACTCTCCAAAATAGGATTTAAGCGTGAAAAGTTTGAGCAGCTATTCATATTTACTGTTAAATGCTTCTTTTAAATAGCTTCTATGTTAATCAATCATAATGGAAAGTTTGTTTTTAGAAATGAGGAAACCATATAAATAAAATCAAAATGGTTAATCATTAACAAGCAAGAGTAATCGAACTATGAGATTTAACTGTAGCAATATCTTCGATGATCAATGCTTGTGCTTGCATATGGTTTTTAGTTCATGTGACATATCGTATGTAATTTTCAAAGATTTTTATTCTCAAAATTTGTAAGACTGCATTTTTAAATGATTGGATACTATAGCAGAGAATCAATCTTGACAGATTCTTAGTGATGAAAGTACCAGAACAATAAGAGGGTGAGTGGATTATGAAACTCAATAGACCTTGCTAGAGATGCAGCCTTGGCAAGACAAGGCTGGTCGTGAAGAAGAAAATACTCTTCACCTCCTTTCTGTTTCCTCCTTCAAGGTTTGACGTGTAGTTTGTAGCAAACTTGTCAATTTAAATTTGTAAATCAAAATAAAATTGAAGTCTTAAATTCTATACCAGTCCTTCACTCTGGGTTTCCGTTATTTTCCTATCCAAGTAAAAAAAAGGAAGTATAACAGGTTAACGAAGCTTTTGTCATTGCAATATTTTGAGAGGAGCTTAGATGTGTAACCTTACATTTACATTTTTTTTGGTAATTTGCGCTTTCCATCTTCATATTGCCATTGCTTTGGCCGTCCCTCATTTTATCTAATGTTTTACCAAATATTCAATTTTATAAGATGTATATGAGAAAAATAAAGGTTAAAAAAACACAGAGAAGAGAAAAACTCTAGGTTATTTTATTTTTATTTAACTAAATAGTTTATAATTATTATAAAACATGAGATAGGTGATGTTATTTGCAATTGAGAAAAAAACAATGGTTTTGATATTCAACAGCTAACAATAATTAAATGGCAAAAGTAAAATAGAAATAGGATATTTGGGAAGTATCAGTGTGAGAGGGAGAAAGGGAAAATGAGCATAATATCAAGGGAGAAAATGAATAAGAGGGAACTGGAGATGAGCATAACATTCCCTCTTACCTAATTTTCTATTCCCCATCTCCAGTTCCCTCTTATTCATATAATAAAAAGTAGAAATAGAATTACATAAACAATGTTCATATAATGGATACCTTACTTAAAAATGCATATTATACTATTGTTTCTATTTCTACTTTCATTTCATAGCTATAGTTATTTTATTTAATTTGTGTACAGTTCATTTTCTCATTTTATTTAATTATGTTTTTCTTTCACTTAGATATGTAATTCTTGTTCAATTAATTTTATTTATAACCTTTTATTTACATAAATAAATTCTAGTTTATTTTTATAAATAAGTCTTCAATTTCTCAATTTCAAGGTACTTATAACTTAATATTCAATTTAAATTATAAATATATATCATTATAATTGGTTAAACATCTTTTAGTTTTATTCAAGCATTACAACAAAATTTCTACTTCTATTAAGAACAACATCAATCATTTAATATCATTTTAACTTTCAAGTTTTTTATTATCTATAGATATATATTTGGATTTATTTTGGTGCCAAGATCCTCTTTAGAATTTAATTTGAGTGGGCTTGGTTGAGCTATTTCACATTGCAGGTTCGAATTTACAATTTCTTCCAAACCTATTATTTCTTTCATGTTGGTGCATTAAGTCGAAATCCGTTCAATTTCCTTGGGCTACATCTGTTATTTTCTGGACCCTTGCATACCGACTTTAAACTTTCCTTTTTTTTGTTGGTCAAATAACTTTCTCCATAGATGTTACTCTTGCGATTTCTCTAATACTTAGTTTACCTCAAAATCATTCAAGCATGAAATTTAGCTTGTTTGCTTGCGTTTCATTTCTTCCTTAGTTGATCTGTAGACTTCGGCTGGTCATGTTTTCCTTACATTTCTTCCTTATAAGCTGCTGTCTATCACAATCATTTATTCTCACCTGCTGCCTACTAATATTAGTTTTCTTATGTTTCATTGCTACATTTTCTTCATCCCATTGAAACAATAAACAAGACAACCCTGGTTAGTGGAGGAAAATATTTGTCCTGCATTGATTTTAGTTATAATAAGAAAATAAGTACTTTAGTAATAGTTTCCAAAAAAAATTTGGTACAACTAAAACATGTTGAGAGTGATAATAATTATTGTCCAATCAAATTTACACAATGAAATATATGGACAAATCCGTGTACTCTAAAGGCTTGTTTATTATAAATTAATTATTTCCTACCAACAAATCCGCTGAATTGTAATGGAATTATCCTACAAACAAGATTTAATGTTGTGTTAAGCTATTTTCTCTATACTAAATTTTTATATGAATTTTTACTATGAAATTCAGAATTCCTGGTTCAAAAGTATGCTGTAGTGATTATGCTATTACTTGTGACATTTGTTTCTCATAGCTAGGTAAATAAGTGCTTTCAGAATCTAGCTCACGTGGAATTGCTCTGCAATTTTATTTTTTGTACAAGATTCAAGGTTCCTAAGCATTGTTTTCCTCTGTTCATTCTCTTCCATATCTGCATCTTGAAATAGGTATATCAGAGAGGGAAGCACTGTGAGTGTTATAGGCACTCTCAAAACGCACGAGAACATAATTATGATTGATCCACCCGATGAAGCTTCATCGACCGGTTGGCAATGGAAGAGATGCTTTTTACCGATGCACGTCCAAGGACTCATCCTTGTGGGAGATGAAACTCCACCAGAGGAGCTATGCCATGTATAAATATGTTCTTTGAGGCAGATTTAATGGCGATAGATTGGTACATGTATATATATCCTTGGCTTTCTGCAGGCTTTTTCATCATGCTACTGGACTGCTATGGAAGACGTGTGCAGGAATTATGGTTGCTTCATGGTTTGGTATTGAATATGTCTTTATTACATGTGAGTTCTTTGGAAATAGTTTTGTTGTGTGGTGTTATTCATGTGTTTTATGTATAATAGTAAAATCCAATAAATGCTGTGGTTGGTTAGATTATGAAGGCGGCATTCATAATTGTGAAGATTGTATTGATCTGGCATTGCATATAGAGCAGAAATGTATATGAATGTTTTGTTTTCAATGGTAAATTTTGTATTTAACAAATGTGACTGAGATTTATGCTGCCTGTCTCAATTTTTGGATGAGGCTGGATTGAACTGCTGTAAGAACTCCTAAGCCAAGGACTACAAGAAAAATAAAGTTTTAAAAGTAATGAACTAATCAAAATAAATGCTGTTACAAAGCGAACCTGCTTGTTAAAACATGAAATGTAGCAGTACTGGTCTGAGAATGGTTATAAAAATTAGGGGCATTTACCTACATAACGAACTGTTCTTATGTATTGACATGTATAACACCTAAACTCATATTTACACGCCTGGCACCCTTTAATATCACAAAATAACACTATTACCTTTCCTTAAAAGTGAAATGCAATTTTTCATGCATAGATTTATAGAAGGAAGGTGTTGCATATGTAGATATGAAAGTTAGGGTGTGAGATATGTGAATACATAGAATTGTGTGCTATGTAACTTTCCCTAAAAGTTACACTCAATTATAGGTAGGGCTGTCAAAAAAGCTCGTTGTTCGCGAACAGTTCGTGTTCGGTTCGTCAATGAGTTCGTGTTCGATTCGTTCGATAAGTAAACGAGACAATCGCAAACAAATTTTTTTCGTTCGGTTAGTTAAATGAACCAAACACGAACAGTAATGCGTTCGTTCGTGTTCGAATCGTTATTGTTTGAAATTTAAAATAATATAAAATAATTAAATATAAAAAAATTATTATATTTTAAAACATTAAATTTTATAAATTATAATATATAATAAAATAATAATAATAATATATTAATATACTATAGTAGTAATATACTAATATAGATATTGTATATTTATATAATATAAGTTATATAATTAATATATAATATTATTTTTATATATTAATATTAGAGATGACAAACTAGCTCGTCGTTCGCGAACAGCTTGTGTTCGGTTCGTGTTCGACTCGTTCGTTAAAAAACGAACACGAGCTTATTTCAAACAAACTAAATTTTAAACGAACCGAACACGAACACAAGCTTTGTTCGTTCGTGTTCGGTTCGTTTACACCCCTAATTATAGGTTGAATTGGTTGAAGCATGAATTGGTCATCAAAATGGTTTGGTTTGATTTGTAGAGTATTCTATTAATTTATAAGAACTTTGTGGTCAAATCTCTCAACAATTAATTTTGGAGCGTTTCGATTGGTTTTGAGTAGAAATTGTGATGAAGAATGCTGCTATTGAAGCAATGGTGTTTAAATGCAGTTTTTTATTTTCCTTCATTTTTTTGGTATAGATTTGTCATATTTTATGATATTATCTATGTACATGTATCCTTTATTATCTTCATTTAAATTTTAAATGCTGTTTTTAGGTAAATTATATATGTACATATATAATTTATTATCATTTTACGAAATTGTGATGAAGAAATGCTGTTGATGAAGCAATGGTGTTTACATGTAGTTTTTTTATTTTCCTTCATTTATTTGGTGTAGTTTTGTTATATTTTATGATTATATGTATGTGCATATATAATTTATTATCACTATCTCTAGTTGAAATGTAGTTTTTAGATAAATTATATATGTACATGTTGAATCTAAAAATGTCTTTCGAAATATACCTAAGGAATAAGAGTGTTGGACGAAAATGAGAGAGAGAGAGAGAAAGTAAAGTATAGTACATAATAAAACAAGTTCTCTGAGAATAAATTCAGTAATCATTTCTTGAAGGAATGACCCTATATTTATAGACCAAAGGGATATCTAGTAAAATTATACGTTTATCCCTGTTTCAATATGGATGCTTCAAGTAATTGGTGTAAGATTATACTTTTTTATATTTGCAGTTAACCCTTGGACTCTTTAATATTTGTAACTGATGTAGGTACTGTTTCATTTTTTATATTTTTTTGAAGAGGGGCATTTAATGAACCGCTGATATAAAAAATTTGTCATATGATAATCGTTTAGTCGGTTGGAAGGCTTTCGGTGGGCCTTCTCGAGAGAATCCTTAGTAGAGGCCCTTTTGTCGTCATGGTGAAATTAGACCATCAGGTGAAGGGTGTATCACCGTAATCTGACGGGCAGTTCTCCTTTGGACAAGGGGCCTTCACAGATGATTGGAAATATATTCAATGAGGTGTCCATCGATCATCTTTATGAAGAATATCAGAATCGGTTGAGGGATCGGATTACAAATGTTTGTCCATCAGTTCAGGTTCATAATGCTATTTTGTTCAGCTATACTTTCATATTTAGTTTTCCGACTCTCTTATTTCTTGAAAGTGATAACTGCGATAATAATAATATAATTAAATGAAAAAATTGACTTTTTTATTATGTAGTAAGTACTTTTAATATTTGAATTCTCTGGATTTTCGTGCATGTATACCTTATAAATAGAGCATGATGAGCATTTTTTCATCACCATTTCCAGATTTTCAACTTTTTAGTCATTTTTTAACAAAGAATAATGATGACAAGGGGCGAGAGACCTGCAAGTGAAGAAGTCTTATTGAGGCCATTGAGATTTTAACCGAGAGACTCTGCCATCCCATAAGAGAGAAGAAGAAACTTGAGAGTACTCAGTCGACACCAAGAAAAAAATCTATAAATGAGGGTCGACCGTCAGGAAAGAATCCTGACGGTGAAGAATGACCAGTCAACTCAAAGAGACTGGGAGAAGGGATTCAACTAGGGTGAACAAAATTGATCAAGAAAACAGTAAATAAGAAACAAAGAGTGGAGGACTCGTCCAATTGATCGTGCTTGTTGCCACCCCGTGAGGTGGGGGCACGGTCGAGGTGCACACCTATGGTGCATCAGTCCTTGCTTCAGATCTGCTTTAACAACGGTCGACTCATCAGCCGACACAACAACAGGTGCAGCGGTCGTGGTGACACAGGTCAAGCCTCGTGACGGTGTGGTTCTCCTACCTTTGGCCGACGAGGCTAGTGATCCACCTTAAAGTTACTTATTCTTATGTACATTTCATGCTCAATATTTGAGGATATTATGTAATAATGAAGTGTATTTTTATATATTTTGTTGCATGTGTAAGAAAAGAGTTTAAGAGTAAAAAATAACAAAAATACATAAAAAAAGAAGCAAAATGGACTAAATTGAAGAAAAGTACCAAACCAGCTGAACTGGAGCCTAGGTGTTAGATGCAGAAATTGGTTGGTGTCTAGGGCTATCAAAAAAGCTCGTTGTTTGCGAATAGTTCATGTTTGGTTCGTCAATGAGTTCGTGTTTGATTTGTTTGATAAGTAAACGAGATGAACGTGAACAATTTTTTTTCGTTCGGTTAGTTAAACGAACCAAACACTAACAGTGATGCGTTCGTTTGTGTTCGAATTGTTATTGTTCGAAATATAAAATAATTTAAAATAATTTATATAAAAAATTATGATATTTTATAAAAATTAAATTTTATAAATTATAATATATAATAAATTAATAATAATAAAATATTAATATACTATATTAGTAATATACTAATATAGATATTATATATTTATGTAATATAAGTTATATAATTAATATAATATATTATTTATATATAATAATATTAGGGATGTCAAACTGGCTCGTTGTTCTTGAACAGCTCGTGTTCGACTCGTGTTTGGCTCGTTCGGAACAAAGACTTCATGAACAATTTTAAACACAAACTTATTTCAAACAAACTAAATTTCAAACGAACCGAACATGAACACAAGCTCTGTTTGTTCGTGTTCGGTTTGTTTACACCCTTACTGGTGTCTAAGTGCCATAGTTATTTTCTAGAAGATTTATTGAATGAGACCGAATTTTGAAGAGATGTCTGAAGCAACCCTTGGTCATTTTTGAAGCTCTATAAATATGGATTAATTCCAAAAGGCTAGGGGTCAGATCTATAGAGTCTCATAGTGTGTGAATGTGTCAAGTGTGTGAGAAGTTTTCTTTGTGAGTGTTTGTTTTTCTGGAGTTTGTGAGTCTTGTAAGTGCTATTAGAGTCAGAGAAGTCAGAGAACTTCAAAAGAGTGCTTGGGGGAACATTCAAGGTAAGTCTTTGTATCTTTGTCTTTAATTCTTGTACTATGTGTTGGAGTTTTATAAATATGTTTTATTTTGTTATCTCCATGCTTCTTGAGCAGTTTCCTTTATTTCTCCTAGCAATATGAAGTAAATAAGTAAGTGATTTTGATTTCATTTAGGATTTCTTATATTCCTACTTTTATTCCTAAAAATTCCTAAAAATTGTGATGATACTTTTACCGGTCCTTCATTTACTTTACAAATTGGTAACTTGTATTGTTAAAACATGTTGAGGAACTTATAGTCCCGAAAGGGCCAAGATTTCTTAGCTTGTAAGTAATTAGACCCGAAAGGGCTAAGATTTCTTGACTTGTGAGTGTCACATTCTACCTTGGAAAGATCAGTCACGATCATCTAAATGGGGGTGCAAATAAATAGGGAGATAAGATTTGATGAGTATATAATTGATATTTCTAGAGTGACAGGCTAGATTCTTTTATCAATTTAGTCTAGATACTAGAACTAAGGGTCACTGAAAGGTCTTATAAAGAGGGCACAGTGGGTAATCTAGGAGTGAGAGACTAGAACCTGCCCAACACTACTATACATGTCGACATCAACTTTTAATTAGTTAATGCTCTTTGCACATTTTGAAAGAAATAAAGAATATATATGCTTATATTTGGTCACAATACCACATTAAAGTTTTTAAACAATTTTAAAATCATACAATGATTATGAATTATTGGCAAGAAGAAAGCCTCTTTTTACATATTGTTTAAGTCATTATATTTACTTTTACTTGCATGTTGTAGAATTTAGTAAACTTAATTTTCATCTTCAGGTAG
This sequence comes from Phalaenopsis equestris, assembly GCF_001263595.1. Classification (NCBI taxonomy): domain Eukaryota; kingdom Viridiplantae; phylum Streptophyta; class Magnoliopsida; order Asparagales; family Orchidaceae; genus Phalaenopsis; species Phalaenopsis equestris. The sequence continues at coordinate 186,399 of NW_018243516.1, read as the reverse complement.
TTGTTGTAATCTTAAGTAATGTTTTCTCAAAGTCAAAATTCTTGTATTTCATTCCATTGTTTTCTTGTTTACGGCTTCCTCGTGGAATCGATATTGAGGTTTTTAAGGAAAACACTATATTACTTGAAACAATACATATACTTGTGTAGTACCCCCAGGGAGAAAACTATTTCTTTAATTTTTATCATATTATATTTGTTCTCACTAGCCACTATATATAATTTAGGTCACATTTTTGACATATTAAGGAATATAAATATCTGCGTAATTACGGGTCGGGTCAACTTTTTGGCACCGTTGTCGGCGATCGAATGGAAAAACAAAACTTTAAGGAAAATATCTTTTTTCAGAAATTTCTTTGAAACTTAATTTTTTATTACTAAAATTTTAGTTTTCACTTGCTTGAAATTTTCAAAAATTACAAAATAATTACCAAAAAGATAAAAAAAATAAAAAATATATATATAACCCGAAAAATTATAAAAAAAAATTGCATAAAAAAACTGAAAAAAAAACTATAATTTTATTTTATTTGGTTTTTTTAGTATTTTATTTTCTAAATTGTACTTTTTGTATGCGAAGTTCAGGATCTGAAGGTTTAGTACCCTATGATTCTGAATTAGAACAAACCATAAGAAGAATTTGAAAGTAAAAACAACTTCACAATTTTCAAGAAATGGCAAACACATCACAAAATAACATTGAAACTTTTACTAATGAAAATGAACATCAAAATTTACAAAGACCTTTAAGGGATTATGCAAACCCTACGACAGATGAAACTCATTTAAGTATTCAAATCCCTGTTGTAGCAGCTAGCTCATTTGAATTTAAACCTGCAATAATACAAATGGTGCAAAATAATCAGTTTGGGAGAACACCAACAGAGGATCCTAATTTACATCTTGCAAGTTTTCTAGAACTTTGTGCTACATTCAAATATGATGGTGTATCGAATGATGCGATTAGATTTAAACTTTTTCCTTTTTATTTAAGGGAAAATTTTAAGATGTGGTTAAACTCATTAGCACCTGGATCTATTAAAACTTTGGGAGAAACAGAACAAAAATTCTTGACTAAATATTTTCCTCTTTCAAAAACTACTGAGCTTAGAAATGATATTACTTCATTTATTCAGTTTGAAAGGGAATCAATTTTTAAGGCTTAGGAACAATTTAAGGAACTCCTTAAAAAGTGTCAACACCATGTTTTACCTGACTGGTTAATTATTTAAACATTTTACAATGGGTTAAAAGAATCCATTAGATTTATAATTGGTGTTGCTGCTGGAGGATCTTTAATGTCAAAATCATTTAATGAAGCTCATGCCTTAATTGAAGATATGGCTAACGACGCCCGAAGGTGTGATGGATGTATGGGAGTCCACACAGTTCACCGCCAATTCCCCTATTGTCGGATGTGTGTCTTTTGATTGAAAAGGAGTCGCCGCTCTGTTTATCTATTTTTATTGCCCCAATCTCCGGTTAATATATTCTCTTAAATCATGTCAAGGATTCCAAGATTTTAAGAAACTATGAGAAGGAAAGAAAGGGCTAAAAATAGAAAATATGAGAAAAAAAAATGTCAAAAGTTTTTTTCATTGTGGTGAACATTATAGAGAAATGAATTCTCATATAAGGAAAACCATATTAAAAATAAATAACTAGAGATTTTAGGTGTATCACCTATTCCGAGTTCTTAATTCTCCTGTAGGAGCAAACTCCTATAGCTAATTACATCTTAGACAGTTAAAACTATCTAAGAAAACTCTTGATTCTCATTAAGACTCGTTCTCCTAAGAAATGTCAAGGTCAAGGAAAGAAACATCAAATGTTTTATTCTTAGGATAATAGATTTCTAAGAATCTAATTCTACCCTAAAGGTTTTGTTTTGTTTTGTTTGTTTTTGTCATGTCATGTTGTTTGTTTGTTTTTGTCATGTCATATTGTTTTGTTTTGTTTTGTTTGTTTTGAGATTTCTCTTATGAATGTCATCCTGCAAAACAGAATTAGCACACCCTATAACATGCAAGGGAAATCTATAGCGAAATTTTTGTTTTTATGTCTCCAATAAACCTGCAAAATAGAATACGAGGTTATTTAATTGGTTGAATAATTTTTAAATGACCAGGTTAAGATGTCTATGACTCCGTCGTCCCGGGGCCGTATAGATATTCAGATTTACTTAGTTCGAAAGGTGTTTAAACCAGGACCGAAAGATTATTGTCAGCAACCACAAATTGCGGTGCCCAAGAAATCTTCATAAATCTGAACACGGATGTTCAAGTTGCATTCGGTGATCTTTGTTTATTAGGGTTCATTTTAAATTTTAATGTCTTATTCGGATTTTAGGGGTTGTAAAATTTTAGGTTGTATATGATTTATTAGTCGATTATATTTTTTCATTTTTTTCTTTTTTGTAATTTATTTTTTTTTTTGGGATGAACGAATCAGGATCCCATTGTTCTATCGTCCCGAGTCATTATGTTTGCAGTTTGATTAACCACAAGTGTTTATAAGATATTTGTAGCAACCATGGATTACCTCCTCCAAAATATCTTTTCAAACCTAGTTGCATTTTTAGCTTCAATTTTAAGTTTTAGTGTCTTTTAAAGTGAACTTTATGTCATTTATGTCGGTGAGTTGGATTTCTTCGTGTCATTTGTTTAGGACCGAAGTCGATTAGACTTGAAGGAGTTTAATTATGACCTAAGATTTAGGTTTAGGTCGATGAAGATTGATGTCAATCAATTTAGATAGAACCTAAGGTATGAGGATGATTCAGGTTCAATATAGATAGAACGTAAAGTATAAGTCCAATGTAAGTATGACTTAAGATAATTCAGGTTCAATGTTGGCAGAACCTAGAGTTTAAGTTCAATGTAAGTAAAACTTTAGATAATTTAGGTTTAATGTACCTAATGGCTCAAGTCCAATGTAGGTAGAACTTAAGGTGTTTTAGGTTCAATATAAGTAGAAACTAAGGATTAAAATGGTTTAAGTCTAATGTAGGTAGGACTTAAATTGTCTTTAGGTTCGATGTAGGTATAATCTAAGGATTTAAGTCCAATGTAGGTTGTACTTAAGGCGTTTTCGGTTCATTGTAAGTAAAACCTAAGAATTAAAATGCTTTTAGTCAAATGTAGGTAGGACTTAAATTGTGTAGGTAGGACTTAAATTTAGTCAAATGTAGGTAGGACTTAAATTGTTTTAGGTTCAATGTAGGTAGAACCTAAGGATTTAGAATGGTTTAAGTTTAATGTGGTTAGGACTTCGAGTTGATTTAATTTCAATATGGATTGAACTTAAGGTTTGAAATGATTTTAAGTCCAATATATGTAGGAATTAAACTTGATTTAAATCCAATGTGATTGGGATCTAAGGTTGATTTAGGTTCAATATTGAACCTAAGATTTAAAATAGTCTTACGTCCAATGTGGTTATGACTTAGAGTTGGGTCGATTTAAATATAATATAGGTTGAACTTAAAGTCTAAGTTAATTTAGGTAGGTTGAACCTAAGATTTAGGTTAACTTGAGTTGAACCTAAAGGTTTTATGTTGACTTATGTTCAAGTTAGGTTGAACATAAGGGTTTGAGTTGAATTAGGTTCAAATTGAGTTGAACCTAAGAGTTTGAATTGACTTAAGTCCAAATTGGGTTGAACTTAAGGAGTTGAGTTGAGTTAGGTTCAAATTGGGTTGAACCTAAGAGTTTGAATTAAGTTAGGTTCAAGTTGGGTTGAGCCTAATAGATCGAGTTGAGTCAGGTTCAAGATGGATTAAACCTAAGAGTTTGAGTTGGGTAGGTTCAAGTTAGGTTGAACCTAAGGGTTTGAGTTGACTTGTCTAGCATAATTAAAACTTAAGGGTTTAATTAAATCTAATTTAATTTAAATTTAATAATGTTTGAAGTTTAATTAAACCTAACATGGGCAGGGTTTAATTAATTTTATTAGGTTTGATTAAAGTCTAGCCTAATTGCATTTTTAGTCAATTAAGCTTAATGTAAGTAAGGCTTAATGGGATTAACTAGATCTAATTAGGGTTATACCTAATTGAGGTTTTAGTTTGATTAAGTCTAATGTAAGTAGGGCTTAATACAATTATTTAGATCTAATTAGAATTGATCTAATTGAGGTTTAGGTTTGATTAAGCCTAATCTAAGTAAGGTATAATGGGGTTAATTAGGTCTAATTAGGATTAGACCTAATTGAGTTTAAATTTGATTAAGCCTAATGTAGGTAAGGCTTAATGTGGTTAATTAGGTCTAATTACAGCTAGTCCTAATTGCGGTTTTAAAGTGATTTAGCCTAATGTAAGTAAGGCTTAAAAAATGTTAATTAGGTCTAATTAAGGTTAGGCCTAATTGGGGTTTATAGTCTTAAACCTAATGTAATTAAGGTCTAACAAATTTTAATTAAGTCTGACTGTGGTTTAGACTTAATTAGGGTTTATAATGTTAAACCTCATGTGATTAAGGTCTAACAGAATTTAATTAAATCTAACTGTGGTTTAGACTTAATTAGGGTTTGTTGAATTAAACCTAATGTGATTAAATTTTAACAGAGTTTAATTAAGTCTAACTGTGGTTTAAACTTAATTAGGGTTTGTTGAGTTAAACCTAATGTGATTAAGGTTTAACAGAGTTTAATTAAGTCTAATTGTGGTTTACAATTAATTAAGGTTTGTTGAGTTAAGCCTAATGTGATTAAGGTTTAACAGAGTTTAATTAAGTCTAATTATGGTTTAGAATTAATTAGGGTTTATTGAGTTAAAACTAATGTGATTAAGGTTTAACTAGGTTAATTAAGTCTAACTGTTGTTTAGACTTAATTAGGGTTTATGGTGTTAAACCAAATAAGATTAAAGTTTAACAGAGTTTAATTAAGTCTAAATGTGGTATAGAACTAATTAAGGTTTATAATGTATGGGTTCACTCTAAATGTCTTCGTTTGATTTATTCTATATTCAGATTAAATCTAAGCTAATTTGACTTAAATGTTATGTCATTTTAACTTTGAGTCTATGGGGTCAAATTCAATAGTTTGAGGAGAAAGGTGGACCTTAAGTAGGTTAGGGTTTGGACTCACTCTTTGATCTAAATGGGACTTATATCTAAGGATTAGGGTCTGGTCAACCTTATATATCCTTAAAGGCTAATGTCGAGGTCTAAGGAGATTTAGGGATTAAAATGTAATTTTGAATTTTACAGTTTTGACCCTAAAGGTAGAAATGTCATTTTTTAAATTTTCTAATGGCTAGATATTATCATTTTAGACTTTAAAATTGTCCCTCTAAATTTTCTAACCATTTTCGAATTTAATTTCCAATTTCTTAAATTTTTATAATTATTTTTAAGAATAATTACAAAATTTGATAAAAAATTAGAAAATTGAATCCTAGGGATTTTTCCTAGCCTTGGAAAAATCAGCGGATGTTCTTAGAGGCTTAAAGATTAATCTCTAAAATTTTACAAATTTTTGGAATTATAAATAAATTTTAATAATTAAATTACTCCAGAGAGTAATTAATTAATTAAAAATTAAATATGATTAATTAAATTTTAACTTCATTTCTGTAATTTTCTCCTCATTTGTCTGAATCCAGGGATGTTTTTGTCACTTTTTTTGAAATTTTTTTATGTCAAGACATGAATTTTTGAAGATTTTATGTATTTTTTTTTATTTAATTAAATCTTAATTTTTTATTATTCCACGCAAGCGCCAACACATCCTCGGATGTGTCGAAATCACACACAACGTGATTTCAGTGGATGCACTTTACACGCGAGTCACGTGGCTTGGGGTTCTATCTGTTTCATATGGATAGTTCTGCGGTCTGGCTTGATCAAAGCTATCCATTTCCGATACACAGAAATGGATGACGTCGGCTAATTGTCCCAAAGGGAAGACGAATCGAGAGCCGTTCATTATTAGGACTTAAAATCTCTCTCAATTCTTGATGAAACTTTATGGAAAATTTTCCTAAAGTTTCATCTCGAAGAGGCAAACATATCTATATGGTGATATTGGTATTGTGAAATAGTCTTCTTCACAAAAGAGCAAACCCAAGCAAGGATAAGGTCAAAATGGCCATACTCAGTCTTGATGAAATGAAGCTTCAATCAAGTTTGATAGGAGCAATCGTTATGTTCTCACGAAGCTTTGTGTGTGTCCAATTTGGGATGAAATCGAGCCAAGCCAAATCCAAGCTGAAACAGCTCCACAGGTTGGTCTTGGAATAGGTTAGAGCTCACGGAAAGGCTCAATTTTGATTGAGAACTTCTTCGTAGGGCTCATTGATGGTGTTGGAATTGTCAATTTGAGGTTTTGAGTGAATTAATGCCAAAACCGAAATATGTCCTGGATTTGGGGAGTGAAATTGGAGCAAGTCAGTGGAGGTCAGGGGCTGGAACCATGGGGGTTCAACTCCTTAGGTCAAGGGCAACAATTTCTCACTTGGGTGTTTCAGGAATTGGAGGTTATGTCTTGGTCCTCTCCTCTGGTTGCTCATGGTTTGTCCCTTTTTATAGCCATTCATGGTGGCTATGGAGCTTACGTTTTTATCTGGGGAGTAAGATAATATCCTCAGGATAACTTAGGATAAGATCAGGGCATGGAGATAACCATGTTTGAGTCCTTCCAAGCTTTCCAACATGAGGTTCCATGAAGGCAAAATTTGGATTTTGCTCTTGTCTTGCTTCCATTAGGTAGCTCATGAGGTGGATATGGCAACTCAAATGGCCTGAATCAACCTTCCCCATGTAAGCTTTGTTGGTTAATTAATGATCTTGAGGATGTGGTGACACATACCCCTCCTCATCATTTTTTATGTCATGCTCATGATTGCCCTAATCATGAGAGGGGTAGGGTTTATATCAGTCTCTTCTTAATTGGGGAATAGTGAAGGTGAGGGATGAGCTCACCACATCCATTTTTAAGGATTCATGAGGGAATGCCACCTCATCATTTCTTTCATGATACCCTTATGATAACCCTTTATCTTGGGTTATTTATTGAAAATTAATCATGTCATTGGTATTTCATGTGTCATGGATGACCCATTAATAATTTGTCATATGATGGTTTAGGGTTTAAGTGTAAAAATATGATGTAAAAATATGATGTAAAAATATGATTTTTTATGTGGCCATGGATTTGTCTTGCCATGGGTTTAAATCAATATTTTAAACTTAACCCTAGTTCTACTAATCTTTGATTTCACTCTTCTTTAACTAATTAAATAATTAATTAATCAAGAGAATATAATAATTCGATGAAAAGACCTAATTTTGGCAAAAAATTGTAATGCTGACCAATTTTAACCAAGTTGACCATGGTTGACTAAGGTTAACCAATTTAGGTCCAGGGTTGACCAGGATGACTTACTTGGCCATGTCATGGTTAGTTCAATCATGGGGTCCTTGGATTTGGTGGTATGATTTAGGTTTAACCAAGGTTGACTAGGGCTGACCAGGATGGTCAAATTGACCATATGGTGATGTCTTGACCATATGGTGGTTGTTTAGATCTATGTATGTCCAAATGGTCATTGTGGTGACCATAAAGTTCAAAATTGACCATTTTGACCAATTTAGGGTTTGAATTGACTCAGTGGGCTAAGTTGACCAATTTTGACCAGTTGGGTCAGGGTTGACCCATTGGGTCAATTGGGTGTCAATATTGACCTTATAGTCAATGTAATGACCATTAGGTCAAAGTTTGACTAGATTAGGGTTTGCTATTTCTAATATGATCATTTTAAGGTGTCATCATGGTTGAAGCCCAAAAGGGGCATTTTGGGAGTTAATTTAGTTTTTAAGGTTTTGGGGACCCTATATAAGTTCAAAGGAGTTAATGTTGGTAGACCTTTTGCCTTAATTATCATGATGATCATTCTTAGGTCTTTATGAATTGTCTGAGAATCCTAAGCCAGAGAGTTACTCAATACATGTCTGGTCTATGGATATTATTTTAAGATCCACACAAAAGTGAGGTCAACAATGACCACTAATAATTTTCAATGACCCTCAGAAAGGATAAATCCTAAAAAAGTGGCTAGTATTCATGATAATGATGTTTCTATCATCTTAGTAGCTCAAGTTGCTGCATTATCTAAGAAGTTAGATAATTATGTTATGATTTTTTCCCAAATACTTCAAGCAAGTTAAGAAAATTTATTAGGACATACCAATGATTCTCAATCATTAGAAATGTTACATGCAGTTGCTAATAAAACTAATAACCCATATTCAAACTTTTATAACCCAGGTTCGAAAAACCACCCTAATTTTAACTGGAACAATTATGGTGGTGGAAATCAATAATGGGGCAATAATCAAGCAAACCCAACAAGAAATTGGAACAATCAGAGTAATTCTAACTATCGACCTTCTTATCCTCCTAGCTTTAATAACCAACAATTTAAGGAAAAAAAGTTGTCTATAGAAGAAGTAGTTTTGCAAATGGGTAATCAGACGCAATGACAATGTGCTACAATAAGAAATATTGAGAATCAATTGGAAAAAATTGCTAACGCACTTAGCAAGAGACCCCAGGGAACACTTCCTAGTAATGTTGAAATAAATCCTAAAGACAAAGGGGTGAAACAAGAACAACTTAAAGTTGTTTAACTTAGGAGTGGAAAGAAATTAAAAGTTGGAAGTCAAAAAGAGATTGAAGTTGAGAGGGAGGTTGAAGAACCTAAAGAAACTATTTCTAAAGACCCAGAACAATTTGTATCTCCAACTAAAATTGATTTAGAAAGACCACCACCTCTTTTCCCTCAAAGACTGAGACAACAAAAGCTTGTTCAACAATTTTCAAAAATTTTTGAGATATTTAAGAAGCTGACAATCAATATTACATTTGTGGAAGCTTTGGCACAAATGCTGAGTTATGCGAAATTTATGAAAGATATATTAAACAAGAAGAGTAAATTTGAAGCTTATGAGACTATTGCACTGAGTGAATAATGCAGTGCAATAATTCAAAAGAAGTTTTCTTAAAAGCTTAAGGACCCTGGTAGCCTTACAATACCCTTGGCGATTGGAGAAAAATTTTATGAAAAAGCCTTATACGATTTGGGAGCTAGCATTAATTTCTTGCCTTTATCCATTTTTTGAAAATTAGAATTAGGAGAGATTTCTCCTACTACTGTAACCCTTCAGTTAGCTGATCAATTACTTATCCTAAAGGGGTTACGGGTTACAGAAGATGTACTTGTTAAGGTGGATAAATTTATCTTCCCTGTAGATTTCATTGTGCTATGTATGGAAGAAGATAAAGAAATTCATATTATTTTGGGGAGACATTTTCTAAGGCCAACCTGAAGACGATCTTGATTGAAGTTACTAAAGGATCTCAAAGAACTTCAATTAAAGTTGGAGACGAGTTCGTGGAGCTCAAATGATAGTGCTACAACTCTTAGTGTTAAGGCTCAGTAGTTGGTACTTTGTGAAGGAAACCTTTAAATCACAAAGATTAAGAGTCTGTTTGGGGCAGCTTGTGTGTTTCAAGATAAACAAATTATCCTGAAACGTGGCCCGCGGGTCGACCCCTGCTGTCAACCTGCGACCTGCGTTTAGTGTAAAAAACACAAATGCGACAGACTATATTTTCAAAAACGCGCAAACCAAAAAGGTTAGACGGCATTTTAAAAAACGCCGCCACACTTATAGGATGCCCCAAACGAGCCCTAAGATGTAGTATAGACCCTTAAAGATCCAAAGATCCTTTCTTGCCAAATAGATCATAAAATTGCTTGCTAGATCATTTGAATTGCATGATTCTTTGCGGATGGCTAGTGTTGATTGTCTCTTTGAGGACAATGAACTAATGAAGTCCTTTTCCTTATGTTAGATTTAGACAGCGTGAATCAAAGCATATTGAGTTAACAAGGTTAGTTCCACGCACAAGACTCATCTGACGTGCCAGAGCAATGATTGACCACCAAGCATGGATTGCCATGTGGAAAAGCAGAGGTAGCGCACTCTGAGCCAGCCTGCCACATAGGATGTGCTATTTAGATAGGTAAATAAAGGTTTTTCATAATTAAATAAATCCAAAAAAATAAAGAAAACTTAGAAAATTCATAAATAAGAGTTTTTCAGAATTAATAAAACCACAAAATTAAAGATAAAGCATAAAAATGTGAAATAAAATTCTACAAACTCAAAAAAATATAAATAATAAAAGAGAAATAAAATCAAAGCCTAATAGCTCTCAATTAATTTTGGATTTAATTAAAGCCTTCGAAATCATTAATAAATTATTATAATTAAGATTAAATCAAAATTAAATAAATATTGGCCACTGATGGTTGTTCGTCTAAATATTCTTCCCTAATTTTTTCCAAGGATTGAAACAACTATTTAATTAGAAAATTCTATGGAAAAATAAATAAAATAAAAAAAAATAAAAGTAAAAAAATATATAAAATCTCCTTATAAATTTATAATGAAGTGGTAAATCTATGCAATGAAATAGTGATCTCATGTGTTTGCATTCATTTGAATCGCTTAAAAAGAGTAAGGGTATATTTGTAAATTGTTAATTTACATTTGAACCCATTTATTTTGTATATTCTATTGAAAACAGAGAATTAAGCTTTAAAACTTTCAAAATATGATCTATTGAATACTTCCAATGATGTGATCAAGTTGGATTTTGAAGTGGTTGATTGAATTGTAGAAGAAAATAAATCTATAATTACTTGAATGTTGATTTGCTTTTATAAAATTCACTAAATCTCAATTAATGCAAAGTTTAGTAGAAATATTTAGTTCACTAATTTAATCATGTATTAAAAATTTGGTGAGATCTGTAAGCATAATAGATCAAACAATCATAATGTAGTGGATTTTGAAATTTTGGAAGCAATTAAGAGTACATTTGTAATTTCCCTAAAATTATAAATATGATCCTACTACTTTAACATTCCTTGAAGAAAAATTCACAACCTTAAATGGTATTTTTTAAGAAAAACATCATTTCTTATAATGTAATTAACTTTGCCCTTATAGGAAGTTAGCTACCGAGATTAGTCTATATGCCCTATTTAGATTTTGTATTAAGCAAGAGAAAGATCTATTGGTACATCACAGACCAAGAAAATATCCCAAATTTCTTAATTTAAATAATCAAACTCATTACGAAGTCATATTTTCATCTTTTTAGATGTTATATTACTTTTGATATCTTATTTGGTTATTTAGATAATTAAAGATTCAAGATCTATTTGATTATTATTTCAAATCAAAATTAAAATAAAATCAACAGATTTTCCCAGCGACTCCGCTAGAGACTAACTTTTCCTTATACATCGATAGTGTGTCTATTCCCATATATACCATACTATATTTCTTATGTTGGTATATCTTGTTCATTTCATTCTCGAGCAAGTATAACAAACACAATTAGTTGATTCTAGAACCGTTCATTTAATCACTTTTAAATGAATGTATTCTAGAATCTTCAAAATTTGAAAAATTGAATCCCAAATAAAAGAAATAAACTACTCATCAAATAAAATGAAAATAAAAAAAAAATTCAAAAATTGATTTTCTCAGGTCATAGAACAAGGTCCTTCATTTCTATACTCAATCTCTTCTTTTCCTTTAGGTTTGCTCGTTTATGACAAGAAGAAATGGCTAGCTTTCAAAAAATATACAGTTTATCAGACAAGTCCAGAAGCTCAGCAGTCGTTGGAAAATCTACATAACTAGAATGGAGCACTGAATTAAACTGACATTCCAAATTTTCAAATTTTAAAAATGATTTCTCCTAAGCTGATTTTCTCATTCGTTGTCAGACTGAACTTGGTCATGAGCAAGAGCACTTTGTCTGACGGGTTTGTAATTAATTCTGGATCAGCTTTGATAAGGCTGATGTAACTCTAAGAAATGTAATTGTAGTTGTTGTCTAGTATGAAAAAGTTAAGAATGTGGAACTAGCTGTTGAGTTAAGCTTAAGGTCTAATGAGGAATTCCTCTCACTAAAAAGGGTTCGCACGTTTTGAATAGTTTCTCTGATCAATTCATTTTAAATATATCAATCAAGTCTTCTTGACTATAGAACATGTTGGTAAGTCTCGCCCAACTAATCTGATTTTTTTTTTTCTCGTAAGAATTGGAGTTGATGAGTTTACTAATTTTAAAATTAATGTCCAAATTATATATAGGAATTTGCAAGTCCAAATCACCTAGTTTGATATTCCTCTTTGTAAGGACTGGAGTCGGCATAACTAATATGTTAAAGATATCAAAGTTGATAAATTTCCAATGAATCTTAAGCATACAAGTTTTAAAATTAATTCTTGATAATAACCCAGTTGACTGAACATTTCAACTGAAGGGTTCAACTTCAAATTAAGATTTTCAAATCAAGTTCTTAAAGCAAAAATTCAAAACATTCAAGTAAAGTGAATCACTTAAATACTTAAAGTAAATCATATCCAGTATCCACAATAATTTATCGAGGGAGGCAAACTTTTAATTAACTTCAGCACACAATATCTAATGTCACATCAAGTGTACGATTGTATTCACACTCAAAGTAATTTCATGCCAGGAAGGATGTTGTCTGAGTCCTCTGACTATTTGGTTTGGCCCAAAAGCCCCACAAAATAGCGATTATGATAAGAGCCCTCTGATCGAGTGGTTGCCATCAAATGACAACATTATATTACATTTACGGTCGCATCTCGTATGATCCCTAAATGGCATTCTGGCCTTTGAGTTATGAAGCTAAGATTGATTTAAATTTATCCTATTAGACAAACATTCACCCAGATCCACAAAGGTCCCTTGGACGACACACCCATGATTGCTGACAAATGTCATTCTTTCAATTTGGGTCGACTACCTCCTCTAACAAAGTAGATTAGAAACCACTACGACCCTAGATGACGAAGCCATAAGATCTTGATTTGGTTCATCATCATTTCCCCCACAATCTAGTTTAATCTCTAGATGATAATTTTAATAACTTAAATTGTAAGTCCGATGCTACTATATGTTAAATATTCAGTGTTTACTAACTGGTCTTAATTGAAAGTGCTCTCCCGTTATATGGAAAGGTAATTAACCATAGAAGTTTTTGCCTATGAGAAACCTCAAATCCCATATCAAAAAGTACTCATAACATAAGGGCAAAATCTCTAGGTAGTGTTTCATCTACAATCTAATATGTCTTCTGAAAATTTAACTCTCAGAGCTCTAAATAAAATAAGGGTTTGTTTGGTTCGACGGTAGAAGCGCAGTGTGGGGAGCGGTCGCGACTCTTGGCCATTTGATTCGATGGAAAGCGTGCGGCGGGATGTCATTTTGACGAAACTCAAGCCACGGATTGATATCTGTGACCCAACCCTCAATTACGCAGTTATTTAGTTTTTTGGCCAAAAATTTGACACGCCTAGTGTGCAAAATGGATATGTTATAGAATTTAGAATTTGATTTATATTTCACACACTAGGGATTTTACACAAGTGCACGTGTCATTTCAAGTAATATGGGGTTTTCTTTAAAACCCAGAGCATCGATCCCACAGAGAAGTGATGTAAGAAATCTCTTAGACTAAGTTCTAGTCTACTACTATTAAGTTTTAGTTTGAAATTTTCGAAAAGTTTGATTTTCCAAAATTTACTATTTTATTCTAAAATTAAAGTTACATGAATTAAATAAAAACCTAATTTATGGAGGCTGGTTAAATTTTGGAAAGTTCTTATATAGTCAAAATCTATTTCCCCTTGCAATGAGAACATAATCAGTGTAGAAATCAAATGTTTAGATGTTTAAATGTAATTTTGTGACAAATAGAAGCATACCTATTATTTACACTATTTAAAGTGCATAAAGAACATTGGCTAACATAGAGTTAAGTTCCTATTACTAGTGTTATGCTGGGTACGTTCTAGCCTCTCACTTCTAGATTACCCATCGTGCCCTCTCTTTAGGACAAACCGGTCCTTAAGTTCCAAACTCTAGATCAAATTAGTAAGAATCTAGGTTGTCACCCTATAAACACCAATTTACGCCCATCAAATCTTATATCTCTATCAATTTGCACTAACCAATGGACTACCTTATCACTCACTAGATTAATGAGATCCTTACTTGTTGAGAAATACATAGCTCTCCCAAGTAATTATGGCTTTACAACAAGTTTTAACATACCAATTGGTCAAATTGAATAAGTAAATTAAGTACGAAGTGATGAATCATCACAATTATAGAATAAGAGAAGTCTTAAAAAAATCTAATCCTATATATGATTAATTTTTATTTTAAGGAAAAAGAGTGAGTAAAACTACTCACTAAACATAGAGAAAATACATGATTTCTTCGTTGGAAATGATATTGAAATCATACAACTATAATGAAATAATTCAAGCAAATACAAAAAGAGTCTCAAACTTATCTTTACAGAAGATTCATGCCCTCCTTGCACAACAAATATCAATCCTTTACACTTCTCTCCAATGTCCCAAAAGTCACCAAGACTCTAAAAGACATTAACCCCCTTACACACACGCACACACTCTGGCCTCTCTCACACTCCTTCCCCCCTTCAAGAAACATCAAGCCTCATTTAATATAGCCTTCAAATTTCCTAAGAGTCACTTCAGATGCTCCTTTAAAATTCGTCTAAATAAATTGAATTTTGGGAAAAACTAATTATGGCGCCTAGACGCCCAACAATGGCGCCTAGGCGCTAGCCTTCTAGAAGCCCTGGTTAACTGCCTGACGCATAAGCTCCAGATCCTAGCGCCATGGCGTCGGGCTCTCTGTTTTCACATACAGAGTTTGGCGCCTATGCATCAGAAGCCAGTTCACTTTTTACTGTTTTGCTTCATTTGACCTCATTTTGCTCCATTTTCGTTCTTTTTTCTCCAAAACTTCATCCCTTGTACCTAAAATCAAGAACATGCAAAATATCTTCCATTAAAGTGCAATATCATTAAAAATAAACATAACATGCATATAAAAAAGTAGTACATTTTTAGGTGTATCAGCCCATGACCAGCGTTTGAGCGATGCTTTTTACGCAGGTCACCCCTCGTGCTCCTCTATTATTCAACGAAGTCGATCGCGGCGTATGCAGACCTCCAAAACTGCCATTTTTCCCCTCCTTATGCTCTGCTTGAGCTAATTGGAAAGACAGCGACATGCGCGACAGCTTAGATCTTGCCTCCGATTTCTCGTCCCTCCAGCTTCTGATTCCTTAAAGAGAAGGCAGACAATATCAAAATAGCTTAGAAGAAGGGAGTTGGTTGAGGAGAATAATATGGTCTGGTGGAGCTCGTTTGCCTTGTTATTGTGGAGCTCGTTTGCCTTGTTATTGATTCTGACATGGATCCTGCTACTATCCAGCAGGTGTTGGATCCAACAAAGTTGCTAGTGAATAGAATCATAGTTTGATGCAATTTCTATTTTGATTAACTTTATTTCAGCATAAATTAAAATAATGGTAAATTTTGGTATGAAAATTTTATTTCTTCCACATTTATTTTTGTTGATCATTGAATACCCATGCCTAATCTACTCAATATCATTTTTTGAAATTTTTTATGTGCTATGTGATCAATAATTTGCATTTTTAATAATATGGATTGTTCTTTTTTTAATCTTGAATTTTTTGAGTAGATCGGAGGAAAACGTGAGCTTCATGAGTCTTTCATTGCTTTGAACTCGATAAAATGTGGTGTTTCGACATTTTTTGTTTTTCAAAAGTTATCATCTTCTGCCCCAATATTTTGTTGTTCCTGAAAATGCATGATCAATGTCAACCTTATGATCAATTAGGCATATCGAGATTCTTAATTTGAGGTAGATTAAAAAAAAAATATAGATATTCTTTTATTAGTAAGAGCAATCACACTAGGTATTTGGGATAATTTTTTTTATCACCCCTCTTTAATGAAAAAAATTAATATGCACAATTTTAAATTTAAAAAAAAATTAAAATAACAAAAATAACTTTGTAAGTATTGTACGTATTTAAAGAACAACCTTTTTTTTTTCTTCTCCATTTCACATTTATGTGTGAGCTTTTGTTTAAAGCCCTTTGAAGAAAGTGACAATCTCAGATAGATGGAATGTGACATGAGCGGAATCAAATTATGCTCAAGGAGAAGAATTGCCCACTCTAAAAGTTAAAACTTCTTCATATAAGCCAATAAAAATTAGTAATTATTTTATGTAATTTTAAAATAGAAATTATTTTGGCCTCTTGATATATTTTCTTGCCCAATACTTGCAAAAAATTGACCGATCTAAAATGAAGTTGGATCCACTTTTGGAAGGTGAAGGGGTTAGAGAATGATTGGGTGAGGTTGGAATTGATCTTATGTGCGGAGATAGCTCAACATATGTGGCTGTTGAGGAGGTCGCCTGACAAATGGTAAAGGCAAATCTTATGGATGAGCATGGAGGCAATATTTTAACCTTAAAAACCAAATCCTGAAGGAATTTGGAGTGATGGTTTGCGGCAGAGGCAACAGAGTGAGTGGACAATACACTAGTGTTAGATAAGATGTGGGTTAGCTTTGAGCTGGAGGAGACGCAAGTAGAGTTGGGAGAGGCGGGGAAAATGGAAGATGAAGTGGCTGATAAGCAAGAGAAGAGTTCAAAAAATTGAAATAAAATAAAATAAATAAAATAATAATAACAAGCAAATGTAATCTCAAATCATCCTTAAATTATTGAGAGTAAAAAACTCTTAACATGGAATAAGCAAGAAATCAAGTCCATGATACATAGCATGAAGTTATGGTGGAAGGCAATCAAAAGAAAATTGAAAAAAAATAAAACTATAACTATATATATCGATAATATATATATATATATATATATATAAAATAAGCATAAAGTTAATTTTATGTTAGATTATCGGCGGGACGAGTTTTATTCCAAGTTAATAAATTAAAAATTTAAAAAGGGATAAAATCTCCGCTTGATTTTTCTCTACCGTGACAAAACATGATCAAACAATAAAAAAAATTAATCTGACGAGAATCTCAAGAGTAACGTGTGCATGTGTGCGCACATATTTGCATAAGTTCTGCAAAATACATGCTTGTGGATGTATTGAGCGCATGTGCATTTTTTTTTCTTCTATTGAAGCAAGCCGCATTCCCAAGGGAACTAAACGCTCCTTCTAAGAGTGCTCCAGTCCCAAAGTTTCCTCGTTTCCTATCCTATCCTACAAAATTTAACTAATCAAGAAGATTTTCTCACAGTCCTTGAATGCCTAAAGAACCATAAGTAAATATTGAAAATACAGGTGAGTTTGGAACAGCTTTGCATAAATTTATGTGGTTTCTCTCTCTCTCTCTGTCTCTCTCTGTCTCTCTCTCTCTCTGTCTCTCTCTCTCTCTCTCTATATATATATATATATATCACAATGGCATCCAACGGAGTGATGTTGTAAGCAGTGGCAAAATTAGAACTTTAAATAAGAGAAAAAAACCAAAATATAGGGTGAAGCATCAATACCATAAATGATAGTAACAGAAATTAAAGAAAAATTTTCAAATAATAAATATGATTATATTAAATCATGAGGATGAGACTCACCTCCTGATTGATACTGATGTACCTATGTTACACTAACATGATTAACAACTGATCAAAAAAATCAAAACTGTTAGATCATAACTAACTCAGTTCATCTCCAACACCATACCCGAGCAGCTTAGCTTCCAGACGCTTCCACTATGTCTATATATACCTACAGTACTCTAATGCTATGTAATGGATAGAAATGTTACA
This sequence comes from Phalaenopsis equestris, assembly GCF_001263595.1. Lineage (NCBI taxonomy): Eukaryota > Viridiplantae > Streptophyta > Magnoliopsida > Asparagales > Orchidaceae > Phalaenopsis > Phalaenopsis equestris. Next base: position 168,629 of record NW_018243516.1, on the reverse strand, counting down.
GTTTTATACAGAATTCATTCTGCTTTACTTCAGTTTATCTGCTTTCCCCTTTTCGCTCTTCACAACTGTTTTACATGGTATCAGAGCTGCAACAAACTGCAATGGATAAATCAGGTACATCTGATTTAAATGAAGGAATGGCAACTCTCAAAATTTACGACACCTCTATAGTTCACTCCCTAAGATTCCTCTGTATAATATCAAGGTTGTATTTACAATCTCCCTATCTACCAATAATTACCCCCTTTGCAGATCTCAGATGATCGAGATCATAAAGGCTTGGAATGTTGGGATTCCTTGATGGATCCTTTCCTCGAACACCCACCACAACAACAAATGAATCTGGCACAATAATTCCTAATTTTACATATACCACTTGGATGTAACAATGTTCTCAATTATGTCAGCAACCATATTACCATATGGGTTAACTCTAGACAGCTTTTCAGACATTAAAAAAATCTGGAGATGCGCTTAACAGTTTAGCTTAAAATCGAGCTACACAATATTTCAATGAAGAATCAAACAAAGACACGGTACCTTACACAAATCAGCACTCTAGTAGACTATTTCTGCAGCTGGCTGTTGAGATGTGGAGCCTGTAGTAGCATCCACAACCACAGATGAAGGAGCACTCTAGCTCCCTGTGCACAGCGAATCAGCATACCTATGCCAAATCGGCGTCACCTACACCGATCTAAAAGTTACCAGGCGGCGTGACTACGCCGCAATTGAGTGTAGCTACTCCGCGGTCCCTCGTTCCAGGCTTATGGAATAGTAAGCGCAAAATATCTACTCCTCTTGGGCATACGTACGCCTGTGGGTCAATTTCTTTTTCGATTTGGTTCTTAAGGCTCTGAATCAAAGCGAAGGGTGTGTGAACATAAAATTTTCGTACGGAACTCATTATGGTGTTAGAACCGTAAAGGTCGAGAGCATGGATTTCAGCGGTGATTGCTCTTATCCTATCAAAAGAGAATTTGGAGCAAAATTTTGTAAGTTCAAGTGATAGTAGAGAGAAGATCCGTGTTATAATATTTATATATTTTTCCCATTTCTAATGAAATTTTGGTGCGTTGTGGCTTCGTGATTTTTTCACGTTCTCGGAATTTTCTATTTTACATCTTGGTGTATTTTGTGTGACTACTTTGTTGTGAGTTTCCATTCGATATTTTGTTCTAGATTACTCAAACCTATGATCTTATTTTTTGGAGTGTGGTTTTCATTAAAAATTGATTGAAGCCCTCGATATAATCGAACCCATGAAGTGGTATAAAGGCAAGGTTTGTTTTTTCCTGAAGAAATTTAATTCGAATGGGAGTGATGACCGACAAAGCGAGTTACGAAGTGGAGATATTCAATGGACCGAACTTCACGTTCTGGAGAATGCATTTATTTTATCAAATAAAGTTGTATTTGTCAATACAAGGAATCGCCAAAAAGCCTGTAACGATGACTATGGAAGAATGAAAAGTAATGAATCGAATGGCCCTAACTTTGATTTGTCGTCTACTTTTATCGTCTGTTGCATTCAATGTAATGAATGAGAGAGCACTATGGTGGATTTCATGGCGGCACTGATAAAGATATATGAAAAACCTTTTTTTTTCAAATAAGATTTTCTTGATGAAGATTTTATTCACCATAAAGATGAGGGAAGAGAGCTCAGTAGTTGAACATTTGAACAATTTCAACACTATAACTAGCCTGTTGTGTTCTATGAGGATCAAATTTCATCATGAAGTTAGAGCACTGTTGATTCAATTTTCATTGTCAAACTGCTGAGATGGATTAGTCATGGTAGTAACTCTTCAGAGAAAATGAAATTGAACTTCGATGACATCTTAGGTTTAGAGTTGAATAAAGAAGTTTGTAGAAAGACGGCGAACGGTGAATCTTCATGTTTTAAGTTGAATGTTGACCACAGAAAAATATGTCAAAGTTTTAGGAAAAAATAGGTTGAAATCTGGATAGACTCAATGCCTTTTCTCTTCGCTTTCATTCCATTAAATAATAAACTTACAATCTATTTTAGGTACAAAATATTCTGCATAATCTATTTTAGGTAACCTAATAATACATATTCATAATCTAAATATTCAGCTAAAAGGAAATAAATCAGAATAAAAATATTGGAAATAAGAAAGTTTCTAATTATAGAAAGCTTTTAATTTAACTGTCTGATTTCCATCCTTTCTGATTGACATCCCCCATCAAATTGATGCTGACTGGTCAGGAAGCATCAATTTGCCAACAAGAAGCTGATAACATTGTCCGGATAAAAAATCCTCAAGCTGCCGAAACCGAGAGTGTCAAAGCCTAGAAATGTCGAAGCCTGAAAGTGTCGAATCTTCAGAGTGTCAAAGCTCGAGAGGCCGAAGCCTGATAGTGTCGAAGCCCAAGAGGGTCGAAACCCGAGAGGCAGAAATCGAAGCCGGAGAGTGCCGAAGCACAAGAGTGTCGAAGCCCGAGAGGCCGAATTTCGAGAGGCCAAATCCCGAGAGGCTAAAGTTCGAGAGTGCCGAAACCCGAGAATGTCGAAGCCTCAGAGACAACTCCTAAACCATAACATGATTTGAGCAAAGGAAAATAATAAATCTTTTATCATGGTCGTCCAGAAATTCAAATAATAGCCACAAGAAGGATCTGCTTCCAATTACACGATCCAGATGTTATCGATCATAGCCCACAAATAGGATCGAGTTACACGATATTTCTTGTTGAATCCCTTATAGAAAACATAGATATTCCCAAGATTTCCTCCAGGTACAATTACCCAATCTGGAACCTCCCAATCAAACTGTTGCAGAATTTCAATTGTTAGTCTTCTGGCCTTTGAGTCTAAGCGAGTTCACCAGATAAATTGGAAGCTCAACCGTCACCTTACGAATTAGCCTCATGCACCCATCAAAGTCTGTATTAATGGACAGAACGGTGGCGCCATTGGCTATGGGTTGAACAAGTTGTGCCAATGAAATACGATCGAAAGGCAGGAAGTAATAACAGAAATGTTTGCTGCAGCGCAATAGGCTGAAAGAGCAGCAGACGTATCACCAGTGGAAGCGCAGCCAACACCCCCAATGGGGCGAGAGAGGGGTTTGCTCTGAAGCCGATTAACCTGGGATACAAGAATAGTCATACCTAGATCCTTAAAAGATCCGGCGTGCGAGATGCCGCAATGCTTAACCTAGAGATCGGGCGTCCCGCCAAGATGTTCACGACCGAGCCACTCAGCACAAAAGAGATTGGAGTTTCCTTCGAAGAGAGAAACGATGTGCTCGACATCTATCTCGAGGAGCACGAACTCTTTCTTGGATCAGACTCCGGAGTCGTAGGGCCAAGTGGTGCGACCGATGCGAGAGTCAAAGAGATCACGCTAGTAAGAACCGGGGAACTTGGCGAGGGCTGAGAAATCATGGCGCACATCAAGGAGGCCACAAGACTTGCTCCTGTAGACCACATCGTAAGAGAGAGTAGCGCTGGTCGTGGTCGGAAGAGGGGTCGAATGGAACGTACCAGGCGGAGAAGGCCATGGTTTCTAGCAAGGCGGGTGAATAAGGCAAATCAGTAGTTCCTCCCTTCCCGCAAGAAGAACGACAGGAAAGGAGTTTTGACGATCCTCCAATAACTGCTGGTGAATAGGGCAAAATTTTGGCTCTGATACTATGTCAAAGTTTTGAAAAAAAATAGGCTGAAATCGAATAGACTCGATGAATAGGCTCGATGTCTTTTCCTATGTCTTTTCCTTTTGTTTTCATTTCATTAAATAATAATCTTACAATCTATTTTAGGTACAAAATATTCTGCATAATCTATTTTAGGTAACCTAATAATGTGTATTCCTAATCTAAAGATTCAGCTAAAAAGGAAATAAATCAGAATAAAGATATTGGAAATAAGGAAGCTTCTAATTATAGAAAATTCTTAATTTAACTGTCTGATTTCCATCCTTCTTGATTGACAAAATGAATCTAGAGAAGAATGCAAATAGAGATAGATTCAAGTCCAAGTCAAGCAAACGAAATAGTAGAGATGAATATTGGAACTGTGGAAAGAAACGTCATTTTAAGAAGAACTTCAAAGCTCTAAGGAAGACTGGTGATGGAAGCCAAGACATGACCTCCCTACAACTGTCACCATAAGTGAAATCTAAGGGGACGCCCTGGTTCATTTCTACTCGGTATTGAACCTTGGATGATAGATTTAAGAGTGACATGTCATCCATGCCCCAACAAATGTGTTTAAAAATTACACTCATTGTGATCTAGGAAAATTTTATTTGGGAGAAAACAAGGTTTGCAATATTATATGAAAGGGTGATGTTGATATCAAGTTGCCTGATGGAACAGTCTGGAAACTTAATGAGATAAGACATATTCTACGTTTAATAAGAAATCTGAACTTGATGAGCCAGCTGATAAAGTCGAGGTATGTGACTACTTTCACAAGTGATTTGTAGAACGTGACTAAAGAGCAATGATAATAGCTCAGGGCAACATTGAAGACACTTTTTACCTAATTAGTGAGATGGAAAAATTCATTGATGTGGTTAGAACCAAGGTTGATGTCGTTCTTAGCACTTTGTATGAAGATTGCATATATTGCAAGCAGAAGTCTCTTTTTCCAAACGTGGGTCAGTGGTGAAGTCAAAGAAATGAGAGTTTGTGCATGCTGACGTATGAGATCCTACTGTTGAGTCCATTGGAGGTTCTCACTACGTCACTTTTATTGACTATCACACCAAAAAGATATAGGTTTGTTACTACAAGCAAAAATCTAACGTATATGAAATGTTTAAGAATTGGAAGGTCACGATAGAAAATGAGACAGACTTGAAGTTGAAGTGTTAAAGAACAGATAATGTCGGCAAGAATCATTACCCCAAGTTCATAACTTAGTGTGCTTTAGAAGGGATCAAGCATCATATCACTGTTCAAAGTACTCCACAACAGAATAAAATAGTTGAGCATGTGAACAAAATTATCATGGAGCCTGCAACGAGTAAGAGGTCGCATGCAGGCTTGTTAAGGCAGTTTGGGCAAAAGCAGAAAAAATTTTGTTTATCTGGTTAATCATAATCCATCAGTACCTTTAAATGAAGGCATACCAGAAAAAGCCTGAAGTAATAATGAGATAAATTTATCTCATCTAAAAATATTTGGGAGTTCACCAAGTTAATGCAAGTCCAAGAATAAGCTTGACAAAATCTATCAAATGCACTTTCACTGGATATGACTTAGATGAATTTGGGTATAATTCTGGAACAATCAAAGTCAAAAGTTGATTAGGAGCATGAATATTACTTTCAATGAAATGGAAATGTAAAAGAGCAGAAACAGGACAAAAAATTGTCCATCAATTATTTTTGAGTAGCCCAAATATGTTGAGATAGAATACAATGGTGATCAGGAGGGTGGAGATAGAAGTACACAATCACATGAAGCAAAAAAAGCTCCTCAGTCACCTACTACTGAAGTTAAGAGGTGTTGCTAACAGATGGTGGTGAACCAGAGTGTTCTGAAGATATCACTCAAGTTAAAGAGTCAAAGGAGTGAGAGTTTGTCATGACTGACGAGATGTAGTTCTTGAGGTCAAATCAGAAATGGGAATTGGCAATATCACCATATGTCAAAAAAGCATTACACAAAAAGTGGGTCTACAGACTGAAATAGGAGTCAAATGGTAGTAGGTATTACAAGGCAAGGCTTGTTGTGAGTGGTTTCAACAGAAAGACGAGTATTATGCTGTGATTTTTTCTCCAGGGGTGAATATGACAACTGTCAGAGTTGTGTCGAGCATAGTAGCAAAGAAAGATCTACATCTAGATTAGATGGATGTAAAGACAACCTTTTTAAATGAAGATCTAAAAGAGGAACTATATATGGTGCAAAATCAAAGAAGACTTGGTCTGCATATTGAAGAAAAGCATCTATGACTTGAAGCAGCCCAGAGGTAGTGGTTTAGGTTCATGTCATACAGCTGGTACATGAAATGATAAGCAAACCACTATTGTTTCATAAAAAAAAAGTTGATATTTATTATATCTTGCACTTTTTTGCATATGGATGGCATGTTGATTGCAGAAACATATATGAAGAAAATCATGACATAAAGAAGCAATTATCAATGGAGTTCGAGATGAAGAGTTTAAGCCCAATCAAAAAGATACTCAAAATGAGAATCAATAGGAACAAGGGTGCAGGTATAATAAAGTTATCTCAAATAAAGTATGTTGAGAAGAACCTAAAGAAGTTCAACATGAGAGAAGCAAAACCAATTTGCACCCCCTCAGGGACACTTTAAGCTAAGGAACTATAACCTAAGTTTGAAGACGCGGATGAGGAGAGCTCTGTCTGCTTTAGCCATTAGGAGTCTGATGTATTTTATGATATGTACGAGACATGATATTGCATATGTAGTGGGAGTAGTCCGCAGATACATGTGCAATCCAAGCAGGCATTATTGTAAGGTGATGAAATGGATTCTCAAATATTTGAAGAGTTTAAGCCCAATCAAAAAGATACTCAAAATGAGAATCAATAGGAACAAGGGTGCAGGTATAATAAAGTTATCTCAAATAAAGTATGTTGAGAAGAACCTAAAGAAGTTCAACATGAGAGAAGCAAAACCAATTTGCACCCCCTCAGGGACACTTTAAGCTAAGGAACTATAACCTAAGTTTGAAGACGCGGATGAGGAGAGCTCTGTCTGCTTTAGCCATTAGGAGTCTGATGTATTTTATGATATGTACGAGACATGATATTGCATATGTAGTGGGAGTAGTCCGCAGATACATGTGCAATCCAAGCAGACATTATTGTAAGGCGATGAAATGGATTCTCAAATATTTGAAGAGTTTAAGCCCAATCAAAAAGATACTCAGAATGAGAATCAATAGGGACAAGAGTGCAGGTATAATAAAGTTATCTCAAATAAAGTATGTTGAGAAGAACCTAAAGAAGTTCAGCATGAGTGAAGCAAAACCAGTTTGCACCCCCTCAGGGACACTTTAAGCTAAGAAACTATCACCTAAGTCTGAAGACACAAATGAGGAGAACTCTGTCTGTTTTAGCCATTAGAAGTCTGATGTATTTTATGATATGTACGACACATGATATTGCATATTTAGTGGGAGTGGTCCGCAGGGCAATCCAAGCAGGCATTATTGGAAGGGGATGAAATGGATTCTCAAATATTTGAAGGAAACAATCAACGAGGCTATTTGCTTTGGAATTGCGTGGATCAGTGTACACAATTTTATAGATTTGGATATGGCAGGATATTTAGAGGGTAGAAGTACAACTGGGTATATTTTCATTTTGGGGAACACAACAATGAGTTAACTTTCCATGATGTAGATGATGTTGCATCTTCAACTATGAAAGTTGAATAAAATGTTATCACTGAGGTTAGCAAGGAGATGATTTGATTACAAAACTTTAAGTCAGAGTTGGGCAAGGAGCAGTAGATTCAAAATTTTCATAGTAATAGTACATGTTATTCATCTTGCTAATAATGCTGCTTCACATACCCGGACAAAACATATTCAGTTGAGGTATCACTTTATTCGCTCTATTCTAGAAGATGGGCAATTTCTCTTGGAGAATATACACAACTAAGAATTTTGCAGACATGTTGCATAAGATGATAACTATCGATAAACTGGAGCTATAGTTGTCTTCAATTGGAGCCCAAGAAGGTTGGAATAAGAGTGAGCCCCCACTAAGATACAAAACTATGAAGATGGTACAAATTGAAGTGCAGATCTGGAGGAGAGATGTTGAGTGGTATTAGTCTCCAAGTAAGAGATTGCTGAGATGTAGAGCCCGTAATCGAAACCACACCCGTAGAGGTAGGAGCATTTCAGTGACTCTGTACACAGAGAACCTGCGTACGTATACCAAAACGACGTAGCTATGCCGATTTGAAAGTTACCAGGCCGCATGACTACAGTGTAATTGGGCGTAGCTACGTCACTGTGCCTCGTTCTAAGCTTACGAAACAACAAGCTTGAAATATTTAAGCCTCTTCTGAGCGTACCTATGTCGTCGAGACAATTTCTCTTATGATACAATTCTTAAGGCTCTAATTCAAAGCAAAGGGTGCGTCAACAGAACATTTTCGTGTGAAACTCACAGGTGCATGGAGAGGTAAAGGTCGAGAGCGTGGATTTCAGTGATGATTCTCATGAGCAATCAAGAAAGAAGTTGAAGCGAAGTTTTGTTAAGTTCTCATGAGAGTAGAGAGAAGATCTGAGTGTTATAATTTCTGCACTTTTCTCCCATTCATAATAAAATTTTAGTGTGGTCTAGCTCGGTGATTTTTCCCGTTCTCGAGTTTTTTCACATTAAATCTTGATATGTTTTTCTGTAATTCCTTTGTTATGATTCTTAATTCAATATTTTGTTCCGGATTACTAGAAAAGGTGTGATCCTATTTTTCGGGTGTGGTTTTAACTGTAATTCAATTGAAGCCCTAGGTATAATCCATCCCAATGCTGACACCTGCATTGACATTGATGATCTTATTCGATACACCCTCAAAAGCCTACCTCCAGCTTATCAAGCTAACGAAACTATAATCCAAACTCAGCTCACTCAAAATGATCTAAAAGACCTTTATTCTCTTTTCTATAATTAAGAGATAAAGAGTTCCACTAAACTTAATTCTGAGTCCCAACAATTGAAATGCCATTTGGCCTAAAAACTCTCAGTAAGGTTAAGGAAGGTTCAATTCGAACAGAGGAAGAGGACAAAACAACAATTTTTTCTCTGGATGTTTGCAGTAATTCTCTTCAAAAAGTAGCCTAAATCGAATGGATTCTTCTCCTATCAGATCTAGAACAAACTATCCAAATTCCTCCTCAATGTCTGCATTGATTGAACATCAATAATCAACCGAAGAAAACACTAGAAAACACAACTCCATTGCCTCCTCATCCTCCAAACCAAAATAAAACAAGAAGTTGAACTCCAACATGACGGGCACATGAATGTTCTAAGAACTGATGGTGGTAAAGAATACAGAAAGTCACACTTCACTAAATTTTTCACCACTCATGAAATAATACATGAAATCATTTGTCAATATGCACCAAAACAGAATGGACTTGTTGAACACAAGCATCGCCATATTTTAAAAGTACTTGAGCTCTATTAGCTGATTCACAACTTCCATCATCCCTATGGCTGAACTATCATCACTATTGTTTACCTTAATAATCGTCTCCCCTCTTGCATAACAGCCTCCAAATCACCATATCAGCTTTTACATGGAATTCGATCATATTACAGTCATTTCAGGATCTACGGATGTGAGTGCTATCCTTGGCTACCACCATCACAAAGAAACAAGCTTCAACAATGATGAATACCTTGTGTTTTTCTGGGTTGTCCTGAACACATTAGAGGATACAAATGCTTTAACCAAATTACAGGCAAATTTATTATCAATATCATGTTCTGTTTGATGAACTCTTGCCATACAAACAACTTGCCACAAAATCGACCTCAGCTCCTCCTACACCTCTCCCTACTCCGCTCACCTTATTACCCCTTCAATCGTACCCTCATCACCTCAAAAATCTATAGCTACATCAACCACCACACCCTACTCCCCAATGATTCAATCACCCGCAGATCAGCTCAAGACTTCCCTTCCTATTTAGGAAATCACCACAAAACCTGTCTCGCCACCAATCCCAACAAGAAACCATATGATCACAAGATTAAAAACTGGCTCTCTTCTAGCTAAATGTGTGCTTGATCTATTGCATCTCAAAGCAGCTGAAACTAAACCGTCCGCTACAAATAGATGGCAAAAAACTTTTAAGCTCTAAAGTCACAGAACACCTGGATTTTAGTTCTTCCACATCATGATCAACCAATTCTAAGCTACAAATGGATCTAAAGAATTAAGAGAAATAGAAATGGATAAGTGCCTGGATATGAAGCTCGGTATGTGGCGCGGGGTTACATATAGGAATATGTTATGCCGGCCCAATGTAAAGGGAAAATTAATCTTTTATTAGTCTATGAGATATCGAGCCTTTTATTATTTATTATTGCTAAATATAAAAAGACCCTAATTCGTTTAGGGTTACGTATGCAGGAGAATGTTGTTGTGAATCTTAAATTTAGGGTTCGGGAGAGATTTCCTACCTCTTGACTTGAAGAAATTAGGAGTGATCGCCTACCTCTCAAATTGTAGATGCTTATTTTTGATCTCATGTTGAATATTTGATATTCTTGCAATAAAATATGTGTTTGTACAAATTTTTATCAAAAATTTGTCAAAAAATGTATGAATTTGTATCAAAAAATTCAATCTTGGAAAAAAAAAGAATCAAGGAAGGGATTGCTGATCAGAGTGTCCGAATTAATCGGATCGAGATCTAGGAAGCTGACGCGATCGAACTAGCCCCTAATGAAGATAGGGTCACAATTGAGCTAGTTGGGGAAGACCAACAAAATCGCGGTCATCTTGGAGAAGCAAGGAATGCGACATACAATCACACAAACAATCGCAATACAGTCAGGATAGACATGACTGAGAAGCAACGGGATCGTGGCTTGCGACTTGTTGCGATACAGTCTTGATCGTGGCTTGTAGCTTGCTGCAATACAGTCTTGATAGAGCTATCTAGGATCACAAGGTAGCCGAATGATAGTATCGAGAGCACAGGGAAGCAAAATCGGGATTGCAAGGAAGCCAAATCACACCATTGAGATAGAAAGGGAAGCCAAATCGAGAACACGCACTAAATATCACGATACAATCACGATAAGAGCAACCTAGGAAAGTTGGTGACAGTATCACAGGAAGGGATCACAACATACAAAGAGAACAATCACTCGATTTGACTTATCTGGAAGTAATCAAAGGGATTGGGGCCATACAATGACATAATAACGTGACACGGTCGTGATTCAAACTAGCTCGGAGGCTAATGATGGGATTTTGACTTACATTATTTGTCTTTGTCTTTTGTGATCGAAAACTTTCTAAGGAATAATGACAGCTAAGAAAGTAGATTCTTTTGAGGAGAAATTAGAGTATGTGAGACAAATCAGATCTAGAATATAGGAGCATTTCTCACTGGAGTGGCAATTCATGTCCATAAAAGGGTGAATTTTGTTCATGGAGAGCACATTTACGACCCTGCAAGAAATAATGAAGAAACTTATCGAGTTTCACACAAATCTACAGCATCTTGCAGTAGGATCGAGCATCGATCCTGTGAAGAAATAATGTGACATCCAGACAGTGGAAATGAGCACCAGTAGACGGAATGGGATGACATGCAATTCGAGATTGGAGAAGATCAATTCGAAGAATTTTGGCCTCGAATGGAGAAATATGATAGGTGGGACACAGGCAGAGGGTTGAGTCCAACTATGCCTACCCCTTTTATTGTTGCAACTCTGTGAACGGAAGGAAACTCAAGAGCCTGTAGGGACATACGGGCTGATTATAAGGCAAGCCAAACATATAGAAGACGTGAAATGGAACCCAACCCTCGCTACATAGGCAAAATGATCTTTGGTATAGATAATTAGGGAGAAAACTCACACGAAAGAAAGTTGCCAATCTTCGAGGTGGACAACGGACATGAGTGGGTGTACCGGGCGGAACGATATTTCGTGGTGAATGAGCTTAAATGGGAAGGAGAAACTCATGGAGGTAGGATTATATTTGGAAAGGAAAACCCTAGCATAATTTTAGTGGTGGGAGGCTAGATACCTGATCTACTCATGGGAAGAAACTTAAGGATTGCTTGTTGGAACATTTCCGATCCACTGAGAAGGGGACTTACATGAGCAATTTTTGGATTGACTTAGGAAGGGACTATAAATGAGTATAGGTAGAGATTCGAGCTACTGTCAGGACGACTGAAAAGGAATTCTAAAGCAATATTGGAAGGGAATTTCATGAAGAATCTAAAACCCAACATACGTGTAGCACTACAATTGTTGATACTGTGGAGATCGGGGGAGTTGATGAAGCTAGCCCAAATTGTGGAAGACAACAACCAAATGGAGAAGGCCATCAAAAGCAGCACCATGGAACAATTATACGATAGTACCTCGACGACCACGACTCTGAGGACCCATATGATGCCATTCACGGGGAGGTGATGAAAAAGAAGAATATGGGAGGGGTCAACTTCAAACGCTTTAAAGGGTCAGAGATTCAAGAGAAACGAGCAAAGGAATTATGTTTTTTGTATGATTAAAGGGTTGCCCTAGGGCACCGTTGTGAGAATCAGACATTGCGGGTTCTCACAGTGTGTGCCAAGGCAACAAGCAGACAAGAGAGCTTGATACAGTAGGTTCTCGCGGTGTTTGCTAAGGAGACAAGGGACCTTGATATAGTAGAAATTTCCTTTCAATCACCTTGAGGTTAAGGTGCTTTTATGGGAGAAGAGTATTGTTACGCCAGCTTAGCTTAAGTGGCAATTTAGTCTTTTATTAAACTTAAGGAAATTAATTATTTTGATAATTATTAATGTTTAGTATAAATAGACCCTAGAAGACTTAGGGTTAGGTACGCAAGAAATTAACATTGTGAGTATTAGGCTTAGAGCTTAGGAGAAATTTCCTATCTCTCAAATTCTAGTAGTTTGAAGGGATTGCCTTGCTGTGCTTATCTTTATATTTTTGTTGAATGTTTGATGTTCTTGCAATAAAACATGTGTTTGCCCTAAATTTCTGTGGAAAATCTACTAAGAATCGTATCGGAATATGATTTAAATTATATAGAAACATTTACGCTTGTTGTCAAGTTATCCACTATCAGGCTTCTATTTTTTGTTGCACTTCATCATCAATGGTAGGTTATTCAAATGGATGTCTCCTAAGACTTTCTTCATTGTCATCTTCAAGAGAGAGTCTACATAGATCAAACACTAGTTCATTTCGATCCTCATCATCCCAATCATATTTGTTTACTTCAAAAGTTCACTTATGATCTCAAACAAGTCTCGCGTCTGATTTATACATTCACCAATCATCTACTCAGATACAATCCCTAATTCCTCTCCTCACATATCAACACAATTCCACTTTAATCTATTTTGATCAATGTAGATGATATTTCCTTAACTAGAAATAACTCTAGCATTCTTCAAGACTTGCAATAAGAGCTCTACAAAATATTCGCTATCAAAATTCAGGGCGCAGTTTCTACCTTTCTAGGAATACACATTAAGCACATTTCATATGGCTTTCTTCTCACCCAAATCTCCTACGCCAAAGAAATTCCTCATGTATGAAAAATAGTAAACCCCTATCCAATTCCCTCTCGATCTCCTCCATACACTCTTGGAGTCTAATCAACCCTTCACAAATCCCTTATAATCATAAGGCCAGATACACTAATTGTTGTAAATCCTCTCTCCCAACATCTCCATCAACCACTATGCCCAGATCATCAAAATCTCAAAAGACTCTTCTGATATATCAAAGTAACTCTAGATCATGACCTTTCACTAAAAGGAGGTCCTCTCACTTTAAACATAAATTACATGCCAATCGGGCTAGCGAATCTAGTGACAAACGATCGATCCTAGGAAGTTGCTCAATCCTCAATCCTAATGTCATTTCCTGCCATGTCAAGAAACATCCAACGGTTGTCCATTTCTCTACTGAAGCTAAATATCATGCTCTATATTCAATTGTCACTGATATTATATGGCTATGACATCTCCTACAAGACTTTCACAAAGAAACAAAGCAACCAAAAGTCATTCAATATGATAAGACATCGGCCATAGCTATTGCTCGTAATCCAATTTGCCATGCTAGACAAAGCACATAGAGATATATTACTATTTCATCAAGGAACACATTCAATCTAAGGAGCTAGCTCTTACTTGAACAAACTGCTGACATATTCACTAAATTTCTACCTACACCATGCTTCCAAATGACTAGGAACAAACTACCTTTTGTACGCGAGATAAGTATGATACACCAAACCATCAGCAACTAAAAGCACAAATCAAAATCGTTGGATCATAATAATCTCAATTCATCTCCAACACACATACGTGAACTTCCAAACTCTTTCGCTGTGTCTGCATATTCCTTCAATACTCTACTGCTATGTACAACAACAATAACAGCAAGTCTTTATCCACTAAGTGGGGTCGGCTACATGAATCCTTTTCTTCTGTGTCCTATTCAGTGTCATATTTTTATTTAATTCTAATAAATTAAGATTGTTTTTTATACAACATGCCCAAGTCATTTTAGGTCTGCCTCTATCTTTTTTAATATAATTCAAATATAAAACATCTACTTTCTAAATAGGATAATCAGATTGTCAACGTTTAATGTGATCATCTAAAGACAAGTCAGTCACTATAGCTACACCAACCCTTTCACCGATATATTCACTTTGCATTTTTCTCTAAGTGTAAAGCCACTCTACCGCTATGTAATAGATAGAATTGTTATAGTTTTATGCAGAATTCATTCTGCTTTACTTCAATTTATATCTGCTTCCTTTTCCTCTGTACAGAAATTAGTTCACCACTGTTTTACACCGACTTCAACATTGATCATAAAAATATTATTGGCCATTCATTTCTGAAGGAAACAGTTCATAATATTCACAATAACATTAAGAAATTCAACTTCTCTCACAATAATTCCACAACAAATTTCACAAACAGCTTCCATCGTCCCATATAAACCCCAATCACAAGGCAGAATAATCTATATAAACATATATCAAGACCAAAAGAACTCATTGTCTATTTACAGGCCAAACATCACTAATAACCCACCAAATTTTAAAACGTTCGATCATTCAAAAGGATTTAATTAGAAATTAGAAATAGTTTTAGAACATCTCAAATCCATCAAAATATAACCATTCTAAATTTCCAATGAAAAAAGTTGACATGAAATCTTCACATGAAAAAATTATTTTTTTATTCTATCCATAAACAGACAAAGGGACACTACCAAGCAAAAAAAAGAATAAATGTGAAACCACTGTTCTGCAGCAATTTTTACACAAACAACTAGGCAATAAAGGAAGCTTCTGGCCATTTTCATCATAACCCAGATCCAGATTTGAAACTATTATCGATAAAGCTGAAATAGAAAGGATTAATCTGCCAATTCTCCTGGCATCTAGCTTCATTCCTAAGCTTGCGTATGTTGAACCACTATATGAGTAACAAAAGGAGGAAACTTCAAGTATCCAATCAAATAGAACATGAGAATAAAACCAACTGTAGCATTTTTATTTTATTTTTTTGCAAACATGCAATAAGAAAATTGCAACCTCCTTGTTACAGAAACATTATTGATTTAAATTTATAAGATTCTGAAGCATGATGAGCAAAGGTTGAAATTTCTCATGAAACAAGGTGAAACTCACAATCTGGATTGCATGCCTCCTGCAACAACAATGGTTTCTCCTGTGATATATGAGGAGTCATCAGATGCCAAGAAAGCAGCAGCGGTGGCCATATCTTCTGCCTTGCCCAACCTTTTCAGCAGCGTTTTCTCTTCAAGGCCTTTTTTCTGTGCCAAAAATACATAAACGTTGACCAATACAAAGAAAGGAGAAAAAACTATTAACATTTTTTGGTCACAAAAATGTAGAAAAGTAGGCACGAAATAAGGAGAAATCTAGTGAAAAGCAAAAAAAAGTACAAACTACAGAAAAGAGTCAAAAGAAATAATTGAAATGCATTATGAATAGTTAATGGCAAGTAGTAAACTTCGATGAATCGAGTATCTGTATTTATAAGAAAGAAATTTATCACCATCAATAGCCTTATCCTAACTATTCCTAACTATTTGACGTCAAAGTAGGAAAAGAAAAAAGCTGAATAGCTAACTATGGAAGTGTCATGCAAGCCATGTGATCCAAATACTTGCCAATGCTTCGTCTCTTATAAGGAAATCTGAGAAGTTTGTTGGCACGAATCCTGGAGCTATGCAGTTTACCCTTGTATCTGGACTCATCTCAGAAGCCAGGGCCTGCATATATTAAGGAACATTAGGCAAATGCCATATGCCAATATGTGTAGATCCACAGAAAAAACTTTCAAGGCCTAAAGTAGCTCCAGAGTATCATTAATTTCATTAATACTTGATAAAAAATAAAATTAGCTTCCCGGCTAATAAATGCCAAAAAATAACAAAGAAATATCATATGATCTTCAAATGTTTAAGCAAACAATTAATAAAAGCCTGCCCTCCTAATCATTTTGGGTGTATATGAGAATTATTGATCTAAAAATTGATGCCCAATCATTGACTTGAATCCAAATTATGTGAGGCTCGCTAGGTTGTTTGTAGTTAGAGAAAAGTCACCCTTTTGTTTTGTTTTTTTGAGAAGTGATAAATTTATTAGATTCCATTATTTCAATGGATGTCATTCAAAACCAATACTGGTTTTAAACTAAAAAATGCCTTTGAAATCTTTCAAAATATAATCCTTTTATATCCCCACAAGTGAAAAAAAAAAATTTATTCTCCCAAGAAGAAAAGCATATTTCCTAATTGAAAACCAGTGACACTAAAGAAAATTCAAATTGGACATAAAATTTAAGAGTAAGCAGAAAGTGATAAAAAATTATTCAAATTAATAATTTAGTACGCTTACCACAAACCTGATTGTAAAAGTAGGTGCCTAATTGTATTAAACAGTTTCAAAAAGTGAGGATTAAATGTAAATTCCATACTGTTTTGATGTCAGAAAAGTTAAGAACTCAGATTAATGATTATATGCAGGAGGCAAATACGAAAGGGACCTACTAGTAATTTAAACAAGAAAAGGGATTTTCTGGAATACGATTTTGATGAGGGTATAGACTTTCTCACTCAGCAAATCAGAGGCCAAGCCAGTCAAGATAATGACATTACTGTAGAAGAAAACGGCATTTTTGTTAGAAGTTCAAACAATAGGAATTTTTTCTGGAATTCTAATAGTTAACTTACTATTTCAGCAAATGTTCTCATGCCATGTTAGTAATTATGATGTGAACACTATTCTTACAAGAGGAATACATATAGTGAATTACATATCCAAATGATAGGTGTCTTACTCATCTCAGATATTCAAGCCTAAATGACACGTCGTCCTTAATAATAAATGTGATTGTTTCTTTTTTTCATGCAAAAAAAGAAAATAAAATAAAATAAAATAACACAATTTTCTAAAACATGTTACAACAATCAACCAAATGAACCATAAAGAAGGTTAAAAAATATTGAATCAACCATATTTGGATGGAAGATGATTAGAGTAAGAACAAGCTTCATTTTCAATAGGTTAGCCAAATGGATCTTTCTCGTATAGTTGTCAAGAGACGACCTGATAGTTTAGTAAGCCAAAAACTGCGGTCAGATGATATTAACATTTCATTTACTTTCCAATGAATTTCATAACTTCCAATTTATAAAAGAACCATTAAAAAACCACAAAATACATTACATAGAAATCAAATCATCGAAAATTAATACCATAGTCTATAAGTAAAACATCTGAAACCAATACACAATAGTAACACTACTCAAAAGTAAACAGTATAATAACTACAACCACAACACAACATAATAACTATGAGTAGTAGTCCTTCAGTAAACAAAATCTCTCATGCAGACATAATAAATCAATAACTTTTCCTAAAAGAAACAATTAAATTTAAAAGTAAATTTTCTACCACTTAGTGAACAATTACAGTCTTATTATGCATTAAATTAATATGAAAATATTATGGATGAATGTCCCAAGAAAACGCAATTTATTGATAAATCATGTTGTAAACTTTCATTTTTAATTTAACCATTCTTGTTCAAAATTTTTAACCTCTTTAAGAACTCATATCAGAACTAAAATCATACAGGAAAGTATTCTAAAAATTATATTCGTAAGTACCTTCAAAATTTTACCCCTGAAAATACACTTTTATAATTTTTATTTCTTTTTTCGTGCACAGATATATCATATCCCCTGCCAGTACCATCTAAGGGCAATCCTAAATGACTTGTGTCTTTACACTTCATTCCTTTTAAATTAATTCCATTTAAAGATATTGAATAATCATTTTCCCTTTTTCCATTTCATTTCATTCATTTTAATGTACCTTGTTGATGAGAAACCACACAAGATATACCTTCATAATCTTTCTTTCTACTCACTAACGAGCATGTTGACATTTGTAATTTTTTGAAATTTGGCAAGTTACTTATCAATCCTTGGGCGGATTCTTTGTTTTTTCTCTTAAAAAGTTGTAGACTCAACCAATAATGCCAAGTCAAATAGACTTCAAAATTCGCATCCTAAACACACCAACAACGCAAATCTAATAGAATTTAACACAAGTATCCTAATAAAACCCCCTAAATGGTGCTCGAGTTTAGGATTGTGCATTGATCTATTGAAAATGGACAAATTATAGATCAACCTCCCCCTAATGTCTTGAGGTATCAAAAAATAAGTCCTCTCAAATATGCACAATTATTTTTTTGATGACCTTAGTCAGTCATTAATTTAAGGATGGAAGTAAATGTTTCTCTTTAGAGTTAGAATTCAACATACGCCAAAGTGATTTCCAAAATCTACTAAATAGAAGCTTTTATCTTATAGCTAATTGAGCTCGGGTGTTTGAAGTGTAGAAAAAATGTTTTAAAAAAAGTGATTTCCAAAAGACATCAATTGCAAACGGGAAGAATGAGAAGTCTCTCTCTCGCTCTCGCTCTCTCGCTCTCTCGCTCTCTCTCTCTATCTCACACACACACTCTCAGTTTAGTATTCTCCCCTGTGAAATCAAAGATCATAAAGAAGATTCTTCTCCTATACATACCACTATATCTATTTTTAGGTTATAAAAGGTAGGAAAATTTGTCATAAGAAATTATAACATGGTCGTAAAAATTTTTCAATCACATGCAGTGCTAACAATGCTCATTCGAACAATTAGAGCTAGGCTATCATTCAAAAAAAACACAATAATCTATTTTATAAGAGGACTTCACAATTCTCAGCAAAAGTGCTCTTTCAAAAACATTGATTCCCTTAGAACTCCACTAATTCCTTAGCATTGTAATCTAGCATCAAAGGGATAATACGTTTTAGATTCTCCATTCTCACTGCTAAGCGCATATCAACATAAGAGACTGGTTACATCTAACATGCATTGTCTATGACCTTTTTGAGGATCTAGAATGGTCAATACTAACAGGCTTAATTTACGTGCTACCCCTTTAATTTACCTTGTTGATGAGAATCCACACAAGATATACCTTTATAAACATCATTTCTACTCACTAACAATCATGTTGACGCTTGTAATTTTTTTGAAATTTGATGAGTTACTTCTCAACTTTTTTGCGGATTCCTTAATTTTTTCCCTAAAAGTGTTGTCGACTCAACCAAAAACGCCAAGTCAAATAAACTTTAAACTAATTATCCTAAATATACCAAGAAAGCAAATCAAATAGAATTAGTGGACTATGCATGGATTAATTATAGGTCAAGCTCTCTCCTTATGTCTTGTGGAATCAAAAAGTAAGTCCTCTCAAAAAATGCGATACTTTATTGATGACCTTAGTTTGTCATCAATTTAAGGATGGAAGAAAATGCTTCTATGTAGACTTGCATTCATCATAAACCAAAGTGAGGAATCCAATAGAAATAGGAAAATATTTGGTCAATCCTCCTACAGTTCGAACACAAGTAACAGCTCTAATGACTTGAATATAAGTCATATCAACACATTTCTTCTCAAGAACTCTCTAAAGGATATCTCTTGGAACCTTATCATAAGCTTTTTCTAAATAATAAAAATCAAATGTAGATTCTCCTTATTATCTCTGAACTTCTCCATCAAACCTCTCAATAAATGTATAGCTTCCATAGTAGTCCTGCCTGACATAAATCCAAATTGATTATGAGAAATCTTAGTAATACGTCTTAACCTATGTTCAATTACCCTCTCCCATAATTTTAAAGTATGACACATCAACTCAATTCCTCTATAATTTGCATACTCTTGTGCATCTCATTTATTCTTAAAAATTGGGACCAAAATACTCTTTCTCCACTCCTCAGGCATCTTTTTAGTTTTTAAAATAATATTAAAGCATTTAGTAAGCCAAATCTCCTAAAAATTTCCATACTTCAAATGGGATATCATCAGGTCCTACAAACTTTCCACCCTTTGTTTTCTTTAAAGTCTCCTCAACTTCTTTTTTTCTAATGCGACGGTAAAAATAAAACGTTTTTTTATTATTAACAATATTAAAATCACTAAGGTCGATTATATTTTTAGAAACTTCATTAAAAAGTTTATTAAAATAACTCACTCATATTTTAATATCTTTTTCTAAGAAAAACACTTTTTTATTTTCATTTTTAATACACTTTACTTAAGTTAAATCTTTATTTTTCTTATCTCTTTATTTGAATAGCTTATACATATATTTTTCACCCTCCTTAGTATCTAATCTATTATAAAGATCATTAAAATAAGAATTTTTAACGTCACAGATTGTTCTTTTAGACTCCCTGCGGGCCGTTTGATATTTTTTCCAGTTCTCTAAGCTTTTATATTTAAACCAATTTTTATAAAATAACTTCTTATATTTTATCTTTTCCTGCACATTATTATTCCACCACCAACTATTTTTATTTAAAGAATTTTTTTTTATTCTCCAAGTACATCTTTTGCTACTTGTTTAATAGTGTTTGTTACTATATCCCACAAAGCATTTGCCTCATCATGAACATCCCAAATTTTTAAAACTTTAATTTTACTCATAAAAATAATTTTATTTATGTATTTTAGGTTCCCTCATCTAATTCTACGATGATAAGTCCTAATATTTTTTATTTTACAACTCTTCCTCTTTAAATCTAGAACTAATAAATGATGTTGGGTACTTAAATCCTCACTTGGAATGGCCTTACAATCTTTACAATCTCAACGACCTCTTTTTCTCATAAGAAAATAATTAATTTGTGTTTTATTAGATTCATTCTTATAAGTAATAAGATGCTCACCTCTTTTCTTGAATAAAGTATTAGTAATAACAAAATCATACGCTAAAGAAAAATCTAAAATAGCTGTACCTTTTATATTAGTCACTCCAAAATCGTAGCCACCATGAATATTTCTGAAATCTTCAACCACTCTACTGACATGTCCATTTAAATATCCTTTAATAAAAATTCATTCTTCAAGAGATATCATTTGTATTAAGTCTTCTAAGTTATTCCAGAAATTCCAGAATTTATCTTTAGACCCTATATCTAAATCTACTTGAAAAGCATAAGCACTTATAATATTAAAAATCTTACTATCAATGATAATCTTAAGGGCTATAATTTTATCTCCAACTCTATTAATTTTTATAACATTACCTTTCAAACACTTATCTATAATTACACCTATATCATTTCTAGTGCGACTCTTACCGGAATACCAAAGCTTAAAACCTAAGTTATCAATCTCCTTAGTCTTTTCTCCAACCCATTTAGTTTCCTGAATACATAAGATATTAATCTTTCTATGGATCATAATATCAACTAATTTCATTAATTTACCATTGAGAATACCTATATTCCAAGATCCTATCAATAAAATATTGAAGACAAAATATTACACGAAGTGCAAAGAGATGTAGAAGCTTTCTGAGACTTTATTTCCATTGCACCTCTTCTTGCTTGTGCATCAAGTAAAAAGGCTGCAACGATAAAAAGATAGGATGATAGACATTCAAAGTAGATTTCATTTGCTAGAGAAAGGCATCAAAACTCCAGTGGAGCTAGGTATTCTAAAGGTTTGTATAAAAGAAAAAATTACAGAAAATAAATCTATTAAAATTTGAATTTCTTTCTAAATGTACTCATATAATCCACATAGTAACCATCATCGATACATGCAGTGGATAATTAGAGATTCTTAAAGATAGATTATGATTTATGTCCTGACGTTCATTAGTACTTTGTATCCATGGAATAGTAAGATAATCACACGAAGTGCAAAGAGAACCTTTGTTAACCCAAAAAGAGCCGTCTTTGTAACCCCATACATGGCAAGCCCCTGTTCTGGATTGTATCCAGAAATAGAAGATATTAAGATGATGGAAGATCCCTTGTTCAGGTAGGATGCAACAGCCTGTCACATAAGTGAGAGTGAGCATTGTAAGTGAATCATAATCATAAATAACATAAAAATCCTATCAGCTACCTACCTGTAGGAGTAAAACACTGGCTTTCACATTGATCTCCCAAAGCTTGTCAAGAACAGCCTCTTTGGTATCCAAAATATTATCAACAGTTGGATTAGCAGCAGCATTGGACACAACAATATCAATATTTCCATACCTCTGCAGTGTGGATGCGATTAATTACTCATAAAAAGACTTCAGAATTTGAATTCATAACAAATTGTCAAAGGTACTAAATGAAGGGATATAAATCGAGAAACAAGAAAAAAAGAGTAAATTTTCAGAATCTCGGGAAGAGAGTGCTAGATTTTTTTCTTATATCGGATGTACAAAGGTAACATAGAAAAAAAGTAGCCAGAAAGCTTGCTTTATTCATTCGCCAAAATTGCCTAAAAAATAATTAACTTTTGTGGACTATAAGGATTAAAAATTTAAAGCTATTGTTCAAAACTTTCTATCTTATCGTTCAAAACTTTCAATCTTGGCTCATGGCTCATGTAAGCAATCCATGGCACTCCCCATTCTATGTTAAACACAAATCCATGGCAAATATTTCTCTTTATTTAGTATATGAATCCGTGATATCTTTCATTTTTAACGATTCCAAAACTTTTAATGCTCCCCTCAACTTAGAGGGTAAAAATTTACTATTCCAAATTTGCTTAAGATATTTTTGTAAGGAGAGTTGCAAAATTCTTTATGGGCCATTTGATTTGCTAAAAATGAAATATAATGTAAAAGATTTGCAGAGTACTATGATTATAATATATTTAAAATACTTTCAAGTTATTTGGTTCACTGTAAAATAAATAAAAGACTTCGTATTTTTTGTTTGGTTGGAAGATGATAGAAAATAATGTGCTTCAAAAAATATTTTTTGTCTGGCTGCGACGGAGGGGGTGGCAGGAGGACTGGAAGGCGGGCGGAGGGCAGCGGTCGGCGGTCGAAGGGTGGGAAGCAAGCGGCGGGCGGCAGGAGATGGGCGGCGGGCGGCGGGAGACGGGCGGCGGGCGGCAGGAGACAGCGGGCAGCAGTGAGGGGGAAGCATGGGGGCGTCGGGAGGCACCAAGCAGTAGGTGGCCAGCGGTCGCTGGCTGCTATTACGGCGGCGTGGTGCTACGACTTACCTATAATATTTTACATGAATGGTATAATTCAAATTTGGTCAAATTGACCGAATTCTAAATTCAATCAAATTTAACTACAATATAAACTTCAAATTCAATCAAACTTTACGTTCCATTTGTAGTTCTTCATACCAAAAACATAATTTCCTCAAATGTCGAAAGAGACGGGGATATCCATTTCATATGAAAAAGGATCCTTTCTTATTTCATTTGACATGTACATGAGTTTTCTTTTAAAAAGAGAAATGAAAATTTTCTTTGCCCATCCTGTTTATGTCTCGAATTGGAATAAATAACTGCAATTCGCTCCCGCCTACGAATCAAGCAACATTTTTACAAATTTTACGAACAGATGTTTATCTTCATATTTATCATTCCTTACTTTCTTCTGGAATCTTCATATTTATCATTCCTTACTTTCATTTGGAATCTATTTTTTGTGAAAACAAAAATCAATTTATTGCATTTCTTAACTTTGAATTTTATCTCGACGAAAAGGATGAAGTGCAAATTAACTCAAATTTTAATTTCATTTTTATTTTATGAAATATCTGTCAACCTCCATGTGTTTGGTTTGATCATAATATATTGGATTATGAGCAATATTTATGACAGATGTTTTATCGCAATATATCCTACAAAATTCTTTACATTTAACTTTAATTTTTTAGTATAATTTTAATCCAATGGAGTTCACAAATAACTTGAGTAGTTATGCTAAATTCAAATACATGAGCTGACCAGAAAACAATAGATTGTTTTTGTCTTATCCATATTATTTTATTTCCTCCCAATAGCGTGCAATATTCTGAAATGGTCTCTTGTCCACTAGTGATCCTGGAGAATCAAGATCAATATAAACTTCAAATTTTAAGTTTCATATTCTCTATAGAAAATCGTTTCTCCAAGATTTGATTTTAGATATGAGCTTGAAGCTTATTCGTTGGTGTCAGGACGGATGTAAGATACATAAATTAGTTTCCCAACTAATCTTTAATATTGTCCAATATGAACTTTACTTTAATGGTCATCTAAGTCAAAATTTTGTCATCATTCAGTTAGAGTTGTATAAGACTTACAAATAATCAATTTTGTTTCTCTCAAAAAATTTAAAACAAATTTTTGTAAGAGAAAAAATTCATTTTTTAACTAAGCCACTTTAAACCCATAATTTACTTGAGTTAGCCAAGTTATTGGATTTCAATGTCTGCTCAGTTTTTTTTTATTTTTATTTTTTAACTTTTTTAGTAGTTCATTTCCTTTATTGTCATTCCTAATAACAATATCACAAACATGCACAATAAAAATTAATTTTTTTATCAGTGGAACTTTTTAGAAAGAACATATGATCTAATTGGTTCTGTTTATATATCATTTCATACATGTCGTTTATAAATCTATTAAATCACACTATTGGAATTATTTAAGACCGCATAATCTTTATTTTAATATTCACATCTTATGTTATATAAAAAAAATTGTTGAATTGTAGTGGATGATCCATATAGACTTCATTTCAAATAAAAAACAAATTCTCATAACATATTATTGCATGGATCATCTAAGGTCAGTAGGAAGAGAATTTTTTTTGTAGGCGGAGAAAATAGCATATACAAGTTCTATTATTTTAGCAACAAGAGTATAGATTTTTTTACAGCTTATTTCATAAAATTACATATAGGCTTTTTTTCATTAACCTTACTTTATATCGTTGTAATCTTTCATCTGGTTTACATTATGATGAGAAAAACCATTTGCATCTTATTATTATTATTATTTTAATAGCTCAATGATCTCGCAACCCATGTATGGTTTTTTTTTTCTTTTTCAAGGTAATCATCTATTCTCTCATAGTATCATTCTAATTCTTATTTTCTAGTTTCTCAAATAAGGTTTGTAATATTTTGATAGTTATAGGTTTTTTTTTTTTTTTTGATAGTGTTATAGTTAATATTTATAAAGAAGGGTTTATGTGTGTGAGACAATTTTAAAAAAAAATTGTTTACTAGGCTACGAGGCATAAAGGAGAATATGTGATAATAAATTGATCATTATTATGAGCAGCTGACAATGCCTCTAAATGTTGAGCATGCTTTGAATAGGCTTTATCTTTCTTATATAGACCATAAGATGTTTGATAAAATATCATTCTTATGTTTGTCTGGCTAGAATGTCAATAAAGAAGATATTATATTCATTAAACATTTCCTCCAATTAGTTGTTCTGCCCCAAAAGACAATGATATTGGAATTAACCAAAAAAATAATAGGAAAAAATAAATATTCTTACTATAGGGATGGCAGACGGCTCTGCGGGACCGGCTATTTTTGTAATCCAATTTACCTTTTCAGTTCTAAGATGTCATGATAAAATTGACTAGAGATATATGTACAAATATATAATATGTTGATAAATGACTAAAGAGTCATATTTAAAGATATATGATTAAACCTGAAATAGTTGCACATGAAGATTTTAGAATAAAATTGTGTCGATAACAATTAAAATACAAATGATCATGAATATCATAATACTAAAAATCATATTGAAATTGGTAACATTTTTCAATTATAAAATGTAGTATTACTCTAGCTTGGCAACTATTATCAGTAAATCAGCTTCTTTTATTTTTCATAGTGTATGCATCAATGTATTTTGTATTAAATATAATTAATAAACAAGAGTTATTAAGTTTAGTCATCAAACTCATTTTTGTATTTTTTTCTTTTCATAATACATTCCACTAAGGTGTTTGGTTGATCAACTTGTCATTCATACAATTTTATTTCATTTGTTTTTTATTCTATACAATAATTCTACTTGTTTTCCATAGCAGGTTTGGGTAGATTTGATTATGCTATTTCTTTCAGTCTCCATTCTATTTGTTGTTTTTTATGCTTATTTGATGCGAGCTTATCAAAGACTCTATTAATGAAATTAAATATTATTTATCTTTTGTTGCTTAATATTATTCTCACTATTTATAATTATTTGTATAGAAATTTTCTCTTGTGGATACAACAAAAATTTTTATTTGATCTTAGCACTTGAAACTCAGTACAAAAGTTGAAGTCATTCCCTTCATCACATCCCACCTTACTAGGGTCAATGGGGCGTAAAGTTTTTCGTACCTAGGGTGTGAAATGTAAGACTTGAATTAGAAAGAATTGATAAAACAAAAAAACTAAATAAAGAAACAATCAGAGATGCCGCACATTGTTCTTTTTATTAATCATCATTTTGCAGTCTTGTTTCCCAACTTCCAAAAGGTTCTGATATGCCATTGAACTCAATACAAACTCCTTTTTTTCTTCTAAACTACATACCAAAGGATCTCCAAAATTCCTAACCAGAATCACTCCTTTCAGTAGAAAATTAGGAATCCAAAATTAAAAATAAACCTATGGGTAGAATTGGCAATCAGTTTATGAAAGATCTCATATTGAGACTATATCCAAATTATAATAATTCAATCGTATGCGTCTAAATCCCCCTAAAAATCCATTTTGTTCTTTTCTGCTGCTTCATAAACTAAGGACCTGTTTGGTATCCTATTTTAGGCAGGATTCAAGCAAGATACAGTCTAAATCATGCCAAACAATTTTTGAAAATTTTATCTCTCTTCTCATAAACCCCGTCTCGAGGTTTGCTAAATGTCATCATTGCTTCAAAAATTTCTCACAATAAAAAAATTTAAATCCTGAAACAAATAGCCATACAGCGTGTCAAAAAAGAATTAACAATTATCATGCTAAAACAGGACACTCAAGATTTAAGGGATTAATAGTCGACAATCTGCAATTAGAAGAGAGGGATTTAACCTCGATGGTCTTATCTATGAGTTCCTTCCTCTGCTGCGGATTCGAGACATGGCATACGACACCCATAACCTCAAGTCCCTTGGACCGCAGCTTCTCCACCGCAGCATCAACATTTTTCTGCAATTCCCCCTAACAGTCAACACACAAACCTAGTACAAATCCACACCCACACATGCACAGCGAAAGAGAGAGAAAGGGAGAGAGAGAGAGAGAGAGAGAGAGAGAGAGAGAGAGAGAGACCTGCCGGCGAGAGGAGATGACGACTGAGGCTCCCTCGAGAGCAAAACGCTCAGCGATGGCGAAGCCGATTCCTTGTGTTGAAGCTGTAACAATCGCGACTTTCCCTTGTAATCTCTTCATCTCCTCCTTCCCCGTCTGGCGGAATCAACAGGAATTAAGAAAGTCTAAGGGGCCGTTTGGTAGCCGGTTAAGCAGGACTTTGTACAGGATTTATGTTAAATCCTTCCAAAGGGGCAAAAACACCATGGTAAATCCTACGGATTTTTAAATCCTATACAGTCAAACTCATGCTCGGCAACGACTCGTTCGCTGTTTAAAGATCACAACTTTCATCTTTTCCCTGCGTTAAAAAGACATTATATTAGCATATTTAAATATAATTTCTTTTATGAAGAAGAAAATAAAAAAGATATAATTTATAATAAGATGCTTACGATAGATATATGATATCAAAGGTCAGTCAACTCATTCAAGTACTTATTTAAGTGGACCATCTGAAAACTTTTATTTTTACAGAATGATTAAGGTTAGCCTTTTATGTTGTATATGATAATACATAAAAATAGTAACCCATTTAATTATAGTAAATAGTGGTTTAATTTTTCATAACATAATAATAATATAAATATTATCATAGGCATCTCATGTGTAATGAAACTGTTGGAGCTATAAGAATTCTTGGTGATGGTCTCTTTCATTTAGGTAGGGTAACAAACTTGATTGTTTACTTCTAGTTCTCAATAATCCAATTTAGAAAAGGCATTGAGTTTTTTAGTCAATTTCTTCTTTTGGGGCTTTACTATGATCTCCATTGAGGTTCCAAGTCAAACTCTTCATTGTAATGTTCTTATAAGCATCTTCCATCATAGAAATTTACTTGGTGCTAAGAAGAAGAAGTGAATTAAATTTTAGGAGAGAGAGAGAGAGAAGTTTTAAACTAAAAACTAGATAATTAATTTTTCAATAAAGTATGAATAATCTAAACTTTTCTTAAAGCACTATTAAAGCATTGTGTTGAAAATAAGTGGAATATGAGCATATGTATTGAAATAATGGTGAAAGCATTATCAAGACTCTTTTAACTAATGTAGCACAAGGATTTAAAGGAAGAAAAAAATTAACATCAAGAGCCTAGAGCAAGAAGCAGGTTGCTAACAAATAGGAGCCTAGAATAAAAGTAGAGTTGAGGACTTTTAATTAGTGTTCATATGTTTATAAGTTATGCAATTTTTGTATAAGAGAATGTATTGTACTTTTTATATTGTGGACGTGATTTGGAAGGATCGCATGAAGGAAATATTTAATCAAGTTCAAATTAAAATATTGGTTGCAAAAAAAAAATGATTCTCTACTACCATGTCAACCTTTTCTTTAAACAGGTAGGTAGAAATTTTTATGAAAGGTGCTCAAGTAGCCCTTACACATCTTCATATAGTCGGTCTTTATTTTTCCCACTCATTTATTTATTTTAAAATATTTTTGTTGTGGAACCATTTAAAGATTCTATGTTGGAGAAAGAAAAAAATTGAGGATGTGTGGCAAAGAAATTGAGTTTTTATCTTAAAAGGAAATCTTGGTGGCCAGACTCAACCTTTCAAAGGAGTTTGGGGACTTTTTCTTGCCTACTACCCTAGTATGTAGCATGAATCATAGATTGTTTTTTAAATCCTATTTCTTTTTTGATGTGATAAACTACATCATATTTTCTTAATACTTCTATAATAATTATTTAGCATTTTACACCCTAAAACTGTGATAAATCTTTCAAAAACCCTCTTAGTCATAGGTTGGTTCTATTAGACCTGAATTTGTTCAAAAACTTATTGAACCACCAATAAACACTTAGAAAATTATGAAATGATTTTTAACTATACTAGACACATTAATTTAACCATAATATAACTTTTGAACCTTCATAATGTGCTAAATTTTCTTCACTAAATTTCATACTTAATTAAATTTTTTTATCCTAAGCACCCTCCCATCATTGGCTAGCTCTTATTATTTGAAAAATCTTATAACAGACCCATCAATATATCTAAAGATTCTAAAATATTCTTAAGACAATATAGAATCTCCAATAGCATAATTGAACTACCATTCAATGATAGTTCTAGGTCCAGACCAAGTTGAAGTCTTTGTTGACCTCAGTTTTTGTCAACATTTTTTTCTTGGTTTAAGCTTACTGAAATTCACTTGAGCTGGTCTTGAGCAAATACTAATTTAATAAAATTTAAGTTTTTAACTTAAGAAATTAAAAATGAATCAAAATAATCTTTAAACATAATTAATTTTGACCAAACTGAGAGATAACCCAAAAAATAATTTTAATCACCAAAACTCTCGGATTATTGTTTTCTCTCTCAAGATAAATATAGAATCAAGTCTTCATTTTGAAAGTTGCATGAGACTTGTTATTACTAATAATCATTTAAATGATTTTAAGGATTGTTTGAAATAGGATTTACATGCAAAACTCTTCAAGTCAAATTTTTATGCTTGACAATTATCATCAAAAATCCTAAAATTATCTTTTCCTTCCGCTGGTCAATCCAGTGATCCAAACTGCATTATGTAAGTTACATGATCTTCATAATAACATAAGAAAATCATTCAAACCTATCTAGTGGTCATGTGAAACCATTTTTTTGTAAAATTATGCACTTAGGGATCACATGCATGATAAATGGTTCCATATAAAACTTTTTCAAGTCTTTACTTTTTAAAACAGACTTGACCATTGCAACTGTATCTTTCAAACCTTTCAAATAATCCCCTCCATACTTAAATTCAACTTCATTTGGAAGCCTTTTGAGCTGACAATAATTAGTAGGGAGAAAAATAATAATTTGATCATAACCACCAAAAAATGACTTCAAGTCAACCTGGAACTTTAATTAAAGTTGTTCTAAATTTTAAAAAGAAACCTAATTTGAACCAATAAAATCAAATAATTTTTTTCTAAAAATTCACTTTTTTCTCTCTCCTAAGGGTTTTAGACTACTTTGACTGATCATATCTTGTTGTAGAACTTAAATTAGCCAACACTTCTACCCTTAAACTCATTGTATTTATCTCTATTAAATGAGCCCAAGTTAATTTTTTGTCATGACCAACTTCTGACCACCTTGTAACCATGATCTCTCCAACCACTTAGCAACTTCTCAATTGATCATATCTTAAGCTAGACAACTCCATTTTCAAAATGGCTTGAACTATTAGATACCTTATCTTATTCTCTTAAAAATGAAACATACTTGTATTTCTCTTAACTACCATAACTACCTTTGCCGTATTACTAAAATGACCATCTCCTTTTCAAAATTTGCAATCCTACCCTATTAATGCTCACCCTCCATTCCTTACCCATCCAACAACTCTTTATTTTCCACCTCATTAATCCATATATTGCTTTTCGATTCATCCACCTTATAAAGCCATGACCCCTCCCTCCTCTCTCTCCTTGTCCTCACATTATTTTATGCTCTTCAATTTAAAGAGCTAACCCACTGCTTGATCTTAGCCATCCATGTGATCATAACTCCCTTGCCCCCAAAACACTTCCATTATCTCTTCAAAAACTATGACTCCAACCCTCTTCAAATGCAAAAAATGAAACCCTCTCATCTCTCTCTCTCTCTCTCTCTCTCTCTGTGTGTTTTGCCTTCTCTACCCACCAAATTGAGAGCTTTTCCCTCATTTTTCACCAACCCATGGAAATTGAAGCAGCCTTAACTTAAGTCCAGGTGCACTTGTACTCGAGAGCATTACACAAGGAGCGATGTGTTTAAGTTTTAGGACATTTTTAGTCCAGGTACATATCGCTTTTGCAATATAGGACATTTTTAGTCCAGGTTATCGAACCCACGAGAAGCGATGTGTTTAAGTTTTAGGAAAAGTTCTATCCTACTAAATTTATTCTTAGCTTGGAAGTTAAATTGGTTTAAAGTGTTCTAACTAGTCCTGTTGAATTTCAAACTACTCTTAAATGTTTACTCCTACTGAAATCATACTTAATTTATTTGAATTAGTAATAATTAGGTTATAAAATTACCTTCCCTTGCAATGATCTAAGTGGAGCGAAGGAAATGAAAAATTGCAAATTGTGAATGACGCTAGTGACAAATGGGAGCAACTCTCTTCTTTACCCTCTTCCGAGTGCATAAGAAGGTTTGGTTAAATTGTTTTTAATTCCTTAAACCCCAATTTGAACTCATAAAAGAATATTTTCCTAACATTTGCATCTCTCTATAGTGTACTTAGTTCACACCCTATAGTCAGCGTGACTAACCTTGTTGCTGCTCTTTTATAACTCTTCCGAGTTATTATGGTTCACAACACATTTTAACATATCACTTGGCTAGAATGAAAAGTAAATGAAGACTTGAAAGTTACTCATCAAATTAAATATTTAAAAATAATTTTAAAAGCATTCCTTCATTCCTACACTTCCTACTTAATCATCACAAGAAAAAGGTAAAAAAATTACCAAAAAAACCATTGAGAAAACACCATAAAGCATCTTTGAAAACAAGTAAATCCACTATAGAGTTGTATTTATAGAAATACAAATACCAGTGTACATAATACTTAGCTTAATCTATTTGCAAAGTGTTGAGGATTCTTCTCCCAAGGATCTTTCAAATCCCTTTGCTACTTTTTTTAACACACCCTTAGAATTTAGCTCTAATTCCTCACCAATGCTCTCCTAATCTATCCTTCTCCAAAGGACTGACCACCAACTTGAAAAAGCAAATAAAAGCACTGAAAAGAACCCCTCCTTCTCCACTAATGAAACTCTTTATCATGTTAAATAAATACCTACATCGTGTAGAAGAACTATTGAAAACTATCCAGGCAGTTTCTGGTTCCTTGGCGTCGGGCTCTCTGTCTGCCAGTTTTGGTAGGGCCACCTAGGCGAATAAGTTTTGAGTGATTGTAAAATAGAAGAGATTTAAAGGAACTTCAAAAGTTTGGTGTAGGACTTGAGATGAGTTTTTATCTTTTTGTTTTAGACTACTTTTGGTTTTAATCGAGACTTGTTTTTATTTTAGACTACTTTTGTTCTTCTTTTAAGCTAAAGTGTGGTTTTGTTTTCTCCATAGATTCTGAGTAGTTTTCTTTATCTTTCTTCTTAAAATGATAAGTAATTAAATTTTGGATGGAAGTTATGGAGAGTATTGATCTTTATTGTTGGAAGAAGTTGTGATGATTTAAATCCATGCACTTCATTTACTTCTTGATTTGGTTAATCCAGATGTTACAATTTGTTGTGAGAACATGAAATAACCGGGTTAGTATTGTCTCAGTCAACAATTGGAATGAATTGCATGAGGTTGTATGAATGAGAATTTAGTTCATATGATTGAGTGCAAATAAATAGGAAAATATTCATTGAGGTTAAAGCCCCCAAATTATTTTATTACTTTAGGTTCTGATATGAGAATGTTAGCCCCCAGGTGGAGGGAATCGATTGAACTCTAGAGTGAGAGCTAGTATCTTTCCTGCCAAGCCGATCTTCAGAACTATTCAAACTTTAAATTAGTCAATGTTCTTTATAGCATCTCTAGTAAGGGTAAAGAATATTATTGCTTCTATTTGGCACAACACAAATTGCATACTTCCACAATAGAATCCCTATACTTATTACTGATAAGAAGAAAGATAA
>NW_018243516.1:133410-135499 GCF_001263595.1 Phalaenopsis equestris | reverse complement strand
GTTAAAATATACATATATATCTATGCCTTTCCTACTCCTTCATTTTTACAGTGTCGTTTTAATCATTTTTAGTTTAAGTAATTATCTTTTTAAAAATATAAAAATATTCTAAAAAGTGCATATTATATAATCTTCCATGTGGGTTTGATATTCAGGTCTTAATCAAAAAGTCCTATATTACTTGATAACGGTATATATACTTGTACTTTATCCCAATATAAATTTATATAAATTAAAAAGTTAAATTCTTATTTTTTTTTTCAGTATCAAGGTTTTGGTTTTGTTGCAAAATAAGGAAATATAAGTGAAAAATACCATCAGAACTATTGTTATACTGTGCATAAGCATTAAGTCGGATGCGTAGTTAGAAAGTCTTATTTAAAGTTTAAATATTGTATATTATTTTGTATGTTTTATTTTATTTTATTTTATTTTATGTTTGTGTATGCGTAGTTCAGGTTCTGAAGGACTAGTGCCCTATAATTTTGAATTAGAAAGAACTATTAGAAAAATTAGAAAAACCAAAAAAATTAAAAATCTTGAAAAATCTAGATAAATTAAAGAAATGGCAAATCAAAATAATCAAAATGCTGAAATTCATCAAGAGTTTCAAACTGAGTTTAGACCTTTAAGAGATTATGCAAACCCTACGGTGGATGAACTTCATCGTAGTATTTAGCAACCTACTGTAGTGACTAATTCATTTGTGCTTAAACCTACTTATCCAAATGGTATCAAATAATCAGTTTGGGGGATCACCGACTGAAGATCCAAATTTACATCTTACTGATTTTCTAGAATTTTGTGCTACATTTAAATACGATGGTGTTTCAGATGATGTCATAAGACTTAAGTTATTTCCTTTCTCATTGAGGGATAAAGCTAAGATGTGGTTGAATTTGTTAGCATCTGGATCTATCAGAACTTGGATTGATTTAGCACAAAAATTCCTTGCTAAATATTTTCCACCATAAAAAACTGTGAAGCTTAGAAATGATATTACATCGTTTAATCAGTTTGAATGAGAATCTATTTATGAAGCATGGGAACGATTTAAAGAACTCTTAAGAAAGTGTCCTCACCATGCTATACCAGATTAGTTAATAATTTAAACTTTTTATAATGGATTAATTGATTCTCTTATATTTATTATCGATGCCGCTGCCGGTGGTTCATTGATGTCAAAACCATTTCATGGCCAATTATTATAACCCAGGTTGGAAGAACCATCCCAACTTTAACTGGAATAACAATTTGGGTGATAATAATCAGCAATGGGGGAACAACCAAGTAAACTCATTGGGAAACTGGAACAACCAAGGGAATAAGAATTATAGATCTACTCATCCTCTAGGAATCAAAAGTAATACACAATTTAAGGATAAGAAGTTATCTATAAAATAAGTGGTGTTACAAATGGGTAATCAGTTACAAAGTCAAGGAGCTACGATTAGAAATAATGAGAATCAACTTGGGAAAATTGCCAGTTCATTAAGTAATAGACCCCAAGGAACACTTCTTAGTAATACTGAATCAAATCCAAAAGACCAGAATAAAGAGCAAGTTAAAGACGTACAACTTAGAAGCAGAAGAGAGTTGGAAGGTAGGGTTCAAAAAGAGATTGAAGTGGAGAGAGAAGAAATTGAAGAATCAAAAGAGGACGCTCTAAAAGATTCTGAAAGACCTATTTCTCTGCCGATAATTGATTTAGAAAAACCACCACCTCCATTTCCTTAGAGATTTCGACAACAGAAGTTGGATAAGCAATTTCCTAAATTTTTGGAAATATTTAAGAAGCTTACAATCAATATTCCATTTGTTGAGGTCTTAGAACAAATGCCGAGCTATGTCAAGTTTTTGAAGGATATTCTCAATAAAAAAGGAAGTTTGAAGATAATGAGACTATTACACTTATTGAGGAGTGCAGTGCTATAGTTCAGAAGAAACTTCCTGAAAAGCTTAAAGATCCTGGTAGCTTTACAATTCCATGTGCAATAGGAGATAGATTTTATGGGAAAGCTTTATGTGATTTAGGTGCAAGCATTAACCTTATGTCATTATCAATATTTAAAAGATTGGGATTAGGAGA
>NW_018243516.1:131286-132857 GCF_001263595.1 Phalaenopsis equestris | reverse complement strand
CTACAAAAGGTAAAGATAATGAATGTTATAGAATGGATGTTATAAGATATTTGAGCGAATGTCATTTCAAGACTACTTATGAAGAAAAATCTGAAGAAAAAGATTTGGAACATGAGCAAGAAGAGGAATTAGATCAATGTGTAAACTTTTTTAAGGAAGATTCAAGTTATGTTCAAGAAAGTTTTGAAATTTTGGACACGATAGACAAAGATAAATCATTTTGTTCATCTATTGAAAAACCTCTAGAACTTTTGAGTTGAAATTACTTCCTGAACATTTAAAATATGCCTTTTTAGGAGATTCCTCTACTTTACCTGTTATAATTTCCTCGAAGTTAACAAAGGAAGAAGAAGAAAAGTTGACGAAAATTTTGAAAAATTTTGAGAAAGTTTTCGGATGGACAATTGCTGATATTAAGGAAATCAGTCCTTTAATTTGTATGCATAGAATTAATCTGGAAGAAAACTGCAAACCCAGGGCTGATCCACAAAGGAGATTAAATCCTGTTATGAAAGAGATTATTAAGAAATAAATTTTAAAGTGGTTAGATGTTGGAATTATCTACCCTATTTCATATAGTGCATGGGTTAGTCCAATTTACTGTGCTCCTAAGAAAGGAGGAGTAACTGTAATTGTAAATGAGCATAATAAGTTAATACCTACTAGACAAGTTACAGGGTGGCGAATATGCATTGATTATAGAAAATTAAATCTTGTCACTAGGAAAGATCATTTTTTACTACCCTTTCTAGATCAAATGCAGTATAGACTAGTTGGGCATAAA
The DNA here is from genome assembly GCF_001263595.1 of Phalaenopsis equestris. Taxonomy (NCBI): domain Eukaryota; kingdom Viridiplantae; phylum Streptophyta; class Magnoliopsida; order Asparagales; family Orchidaceae; genus Phalaenopsis; species Phalaenopsis equestris. Next base: position 132,073 of record NW_018243516.1, on the reverse strand, counting down.
TACTTTTATTTTCTGAATGAATATACTGGTTATCACCAAATTCAAATATCTCTTGAGGATCAAGAGAAAATAACATTTACCAGTCTTTATGGTACTTTTGCTTTTAGAAGAATGCCTTTTGGTTTATGTAATGCCCCTGCTACATTTCAAAGATATATGATGACATTTTTTGTGATTTAATTGAAAAAGGGATTGAAGTATTTATGGATGACTTTTTAGTGTTTGGAACTTCATTAGACTCATGTTTAGAACATTTATCTAAAGTTCATGGAAGTAGATCCTGCTAAAATTCAAGTGATCGCTAATTTACCTTATCCATCAAATGTAAGGGAAATTAGGAGTTTTTTATGACATGTTGGATTCTACAGGCGATATATTAAGGACTTTTCTAAGATTGCTAAGCCTTTATGCCATTTACTGGAGAAAGATGCAATTTTCAATTTTGATGAGGAATGCTCAAAAGCTTTAAATTATTAAAAGAAAAATTAATCACTACACCAATTATAGTTTCACCAAATTGGGAAAAACCTTTTGAACTTATGTGTGATGCAAGTGATTATGCTATTGGATTTGTTTTAGGACAAAGATATGATAAAATTTTCAAAGTTATTTACTATGTTAGTAAAACTCTTGATGAAACTCAAATTAATTATACAAAAACTAAAAAAAGAGTTATTAGCAATAGTATATTCCTTTGATAAATTTAGATCATATTTGATTGGAACTCATTGTATAGTGCATACATATCATTCTGCTATTAAGTACTTAATGAAAAAGAAGAATACTA
>NW_018243516.1:130895-131227 GCF_001263595.1 Phalaenopsis equestris | reverse complement strand
GGAAGAGAACTAAAAATCAAATTGTTGATCATTTGTCCAGGTTTGAATTAGAAAAACCACTATATTTTTAAAAAGAAATTAATGAACATTTTCCAGATGAAAAATTATTCACTGTAAATGAGTTGCGTGTTTCGTGGTATGCCGACATTGTGAACTATATTGTTAGTGATCTTAAACCCTATGGAATAACATACCAACAAATGAGGAAATTTATTTTTGAAGCTAAGACTTATTTTTGAGATGAACCATATTTATATGAACAAGGAAAGGATCTAATCATTCGAAGATGTGTACCATTAGAAGAAACTTATGAAATTATCCAAAAATGTCAT
>NW_018243516.1:126028-130510 GCF_001263595.1 Phalaenopsis equestris | reverse complement strand
GAGAGTTAATTACTGATGGGGAGAAAGTCATTTCAGAAATGCCATGATGGAGAAGTTATTAAAGAAATATCATATAAATCATAGGATTGCTACTGATCATCCTCAGACAAGTGGTTTGGTTGAATTATCCAATGGAGAAATTAAAAGAATTATGGAAAAATCTGTGAATCCAACAAAAATGGATTGTTCAGTCAAACTTAACTATGCTTTGTGGGCTTATAGAAGTGCATATAGAACTCCTACAGGAATGTCCCCATGTATGTTAATATTTGGGAAAGCTTGTCACTTACCAGTTGAACTTGAGCATAAAGCATATTGGGCTATTAAATAGTTCAATTATAATTTAAAAAATGTTGGTGAGAAAAGATTGTTACAATTAAATATGCTTGAAGAGATAAGGAATGAATCTTATGAGAGTGCTAAGATTTATAAAGAAAAGATGAAAATGTGGCATGATCGAAAGATTCTTACTAAAAATTTTCAGCCATAACAACAAGTTTTGCTATATAATGAAAGGTTAAGATTATTTCTAGGCAAACTTAATTCTAGGTGGATGGGCCTATTTTTGTGATAAAAGTTTATCCTTGTGGAGCTGTGGATATTAAAGATCCTAATTCTGAGAAAATTTTTAAAGTGAATGGACATAGACTGAAACCTTATTATATAGGGGATCAACATAAATATAATGATGGAATGATGTTGGGTCAATCAGAATGAGCACTGGTTATGTCGGGTTGACTACGTAAAACCAAGTGCTTTGTGGTAGGCAACCCATAGTTATCAGTGTGTTTTTGCTTTATTTGTTGTTTTGATCTGATTAAGAAATTTGAGGTAGTATTTTTTAGTTTATTATGTGCTAGTAATAATTTTTACACTTTATTTAGTGACCTAGACATGTTAGAATGAGAATTTGGACGTTAAGTTGATTGGTGCAAAAATGTGCACTGGCGCTTAAGCGCCAGATTCGACGCTTAAGCACGACAATTTAATCACATGTGCAAATTTTGATTTCTAGAAGGTGTAACTGCAATTTAGTTGAAATAAACATGTCTTAGCAGTTTTTATTCGTGCCTAGAAGTTGTGAGAAAGAGAGAGAATTAGAGAAAATGTCTTCATGGGAGATGGATTTGAAGAAGAAGGAAGAAGCCATGAGGAAGAAGTTCCTTAGTAAAATTGCACAGGAAATGTATAATGGTTTCTTAGCCCTTAGTATTGAAGGGATAACTGAGAAGATCAAGCAGATGGAGAATACACGGAGAATACTATATCTGCATTAGAGACTAAGGTGCTTGAATTGCATGCTCATCTAGAACATATTGGGTGGCAACTTAAGATGCAATTTAGTCATACCAGTTTTGTAGAGGAAGCAGATAAAGTGATGTTCCTTGAAAAAAAGTGGATCGAAGATGATAGTATTAGAGCTCGTCACCACCGTTCGTTTTATCAACTCTATATTACTGGAGAGACTACTGAGAGACAAGAATTCGTTCCTTCTAATGAAGAGTGACATTAAGTTAAGTGTTAGGAATTATGTGTTTAGAGTCATGTTTTTAAGTGTGTTAGTGTTTATGTCTTGTGTTTAGTGTTTGTGTCACTTATGTGTTTAATTGTAAAATGTGCGCTAAGTGTTTTGTACTTAGGAAAATTTTCTCATCCAAGACTATTTGGAGAGAGAACTAAGTGTTAAATGTGTTTGTACTTGTTTGTGAATTAATATAAGTTTGTTTTTGTGAAAATTTGTGTTATTTTTAGCCTCAAATTGAATTAATTATTATGGAGAATTTTGACAGAGAAGGGAGTTATAGGAAGTAAAAAATAGTCATTTAAGTGCTATGAGAGTGCATTTTACTTACAATTAAAAATTTCAAAAATTGTGCACTGGCGCCTAAGCGCCACATCTCGCGCATAAGCTTGGGCCAACCCGAGAGGCAGACGTCTAAGCACCACTTACCCGTGCTTAAGCGTTGGTTCATAAAAACCGATTCGTGAACGGTTAAAAGTGAATTTTTGGTCCGAAAATGCTATTTTTAACGCCTCCTGTCGTCTTCCCCAACTCGAGTTCGCGGTTTTGAGGGCCAGGGCAAGTGAAATTTGGAGGTTATTGGTGGAATCAAGTGAGATTTGCTAGATCCAAGTTCCATGAGGTACGAGCTTTACTTCTATGCAAAATTTTTGGATTTTCACCATATGTTTTAAGCACATTTTTTAAGCACATTTGGAATTTTGAAAATTTAATATTCATGGTGAAAAGTGAAGAAAAATCTATGAAAATTGCTTGGGAAGTTTAGTTAGTGCTTTTGGAAATTTAGTTTAGTGATTTAAACTTGATTTTTAAAGTTATTTTTGAAATTTATCAAATTTGTAGAATGACACCAAGAATGAAAAGGAGCAAAGGAAAGAGCCCATTTGATTCAAGCAAATTTGTCAGTTCAAAAGTTCAAGATTGATATAGTGACGCTTTACAGTCACATAAATTAATTCAGGAGCGATGCTTTAAGAGTCCAGGTGGAGAAGTGGAAGACCTGATAGTCCGCTGACAGTGGGAACAGTTCTGTTGTTTCTCTACTGTCACTGTAATTTCTATTGTAAGGGGGTTTTATGAAAATCTCCCAGAGGCTGAGGAAGATCGAGTTATGGTTCGAGGGAAGTTGGAACCTTTTACTCCAGAGGTAATCAACTTGTTTTACCATTTACCACCGGATACTTTATGCTTTTATGCGAATTATAGTCCTATGGAAGCGGAATTGGATGAGATCATATCTTATTTGACTGTTGGAAGAGGACTTTGGAAGATTACAAATGAAAGGAGAGTAAATTTTCTAACGTCAACGTTGTGTGCACCATCAAAGGCTTGGCACTATTTTATATCTGCTCGTCTGCTTCCTATAAATCATCTCAGTGAAGTGACCAGGACAGAGCGACGTTGAATTATTGTATTTAGGAGGGAAAGCCCATCAACATAGGGGCTTTGATCTATCACACTATCATCAATTCAACTGCTACTGCTACTACTGCTGGCATGGGATTTGCTTCCTTGATATTTTCTTTATGCGAGCAGCTGGAGTAAAGTATGATAATTGGGAGCAAGTTTTGTTTCCTCTGAAGCCCATTACGAAAGTGAATGTGAGGACTTATTCGGAGCATTCAATTTTTGGATGGAGAGGAGGATTCTCTAGGAGCTATGGATTAAAGACGTCTGTTGCATCTACCTTTGTTGCATCTTCATCAAGACCATCTGCTTCACATGCTTCTACATCTTGAGGTGAGTCAACTAAGACTCAAGAGCAGTTATTACAGAAGATGATGACTCATATCCACTTTACCGCTGATAAAGTTCAAAATCTAGAATATTTTGCTGAGCATACAAATATGTATAATAGGAGAAAGAGTGACTTTGAGGAGAAATTATTCCCAGCTCTGATTAGAGGTGACCCAGGAGTAGTATTTCCTCAATATCCTCATTATCCTGACTACGAGCCTAAAGAAAAATGGTATAGTGGCGATTTTGAGAGTGGAGAGGAGTAGATATGAGAGATGATGTGTTGGACTTGATTTGGTTTGATGTATTGTTATGTTTGTGTTTTGTTATGGACTCTGTGATGTAGTACTGCTACAAATGTAGTTATGTGATGTTGTTCACTATGTTTTATGTTGTGTTTTGAATTTTTATGTTCTATTGTTGTTGTGATTGTTGTGCTAGATAGTATTTTGTTTTTAAAATTTTAGGGTAGTAATTGTTATTATTTTTAGTACTATGGATTGGTTAGTTTAGAACTTAACTTAATTCCATGTCTTTTTTTTTTAAGTTGAAAATCTTGCTAGTTTAGATCTTAATTTTAAAATTCAGAAACTGCTACCCTGTATTTTTCTTCTATCATGTTAGTGTGTTGCTTGCTTTTATACACACTGTTTAGAAGTCTGTTTAGAAGTCTATTGAATCTCTACATGTTAAACTAAAATAAAATGTTAGAAAATTTGATCAAAATTAATTTTACTCCTGTCTTTAGTTTTATACTTGTATAATTAGGATGTAAAAATTCCTGTTAGCATGTTATTTTAATTTTCAATTATGCTTATATAATTATCTGATGATAAACTGTTTAATCTATTAAAAAAATTAAGTTTAGGGGAGGGATAACTTGAATTTTATTTGTTCTCAAATGAACTACAAATGAATTTGAATTTTAAAAAAAAAATTGATTATGTATATGAAGTTATATTAGGGAAGTAAAATTTTATTTTAGAAATGAGTAAGAAAATTTAGTTGAAATTTTAAGTGATGAAGAAAAACTTTTAAGTTAAAAATTTTTAGTATAGAAAATGATTAAAAAAAGTGGCTATCTTTAGTAAGAAAAGTTGTATTTTTGAAAAGTTTAGATAATTTAGACTTTTATTTTTAATACTTAAATTTCTTTTATTAAAATAATTTTCAAATCTATTATTATATTTATAAGTAAAAGTTTTATATCAAGACTTTACTTT
>NW_018243516.1:117518-125680 GCF_001263595.1 Phalaenopsis equestris | reverse complement strand
AACTTTAAGTTGGTCTCATTTACTAATTATTTTTTCTAAATTGAACTACTATATTTCTATATCTAAATTTCAATAACTCCTAAAGAAACTCATATACATATCATACATATTTGGTTTTTAAAGATTAAAGTGTCACTTGAGGACAAGTAACATTTTAAGTTTGGGGGATTTAGATACACCTAAAATATATAGTGTTTTTAGACACTTTTTAATACCTATTTTTGAGATATTGCGCTTTAATGGAAGATATTTTTGTGTTTTTCTTGCAGATACAAGTAAAAACGGAAAAAATGCTTAAAGGAGTGAAAAAGGATCAAATTTGGAGTAAAAAAGTGGAAAATTATGCAAAAGAGTTTTGGCGCCTAAGCGCTAGATCCGGCGCTTAAGCGCCGGTTAAACAGAGAAGGCCGTGCCTAAGCGCCGAGACCCCGCATTTAAGCGTTAGTGGCAGTTACTAGATGAGTAAAAATAGTTTTCATGAATTTTGAAGAGGTTTTTGAGGCACTCATTGGCTTAATAGGTGGTTGTAACCACCATTATGAAAATTATCATGAAAGGATGTGTCTCTTGGGCAAATATATCGAATCAAGATTTTGAATAGATCCCAAGGAACCTCTTGGAAAACTATAAAAGAAAGAAGAGAGGACTTAGAAAAGAGTCCTGAAAAGGTCTGAAAAAGTATGGGTCCTGAAAATATTGGCAAGTTTTGAAAGTTCTTCTCTAGGGAGTTATATCGGAGAGATTCTCAGGAACCACTTTCTATTTACTTTATCTTTTTTGTTATTTTGTTTTGAGTGATTGTAAAATAGAAGAGATTCAAAGGAACTTCAAGAGTTTGGTGGAGGACTGAGATAAGTTTTTATCTTTTTCTTTTATACTACTTTTGGTTTTAATCGAGACTTGTTGTTGGTTTGACAATGATTTCTTCTTTTAAACTAAAGTGTGGTTTTATTTTCTCCTTAGATTTTGAGTAGTTTTCTTTATCATTCTACTTAAAATGATAAGTAACTAAGTTTTGGATGGAAGTTGTGGAGAGTATTGATCTTTAATGTTGGAAGAAGTTGTGATGATTTAAATCTATGCACCTCATTTACTTCTTGATTTAACCAATCAAGATGTTAAAATTTATTGTGAGAACATGTAAGAACAGGGCAGGTATTATCTCAGTCAACAATTGGAAAAAATCACATGAGGTTGTATGATCAAGAATGTAGTTCATATGATTGAGTGCAAATAAATAGGGAAATATTCATTGATGGGTGTAGAGTTAGAGGACTTTAAAGTGACAGGTTAAAGCCCCTCACTTGGTTTATTGTTTTAGGTTATGATACGAGAATGTTAGCCCCCAGGTGGATGGAATAGAGGGAACTCTAGAGTGAGAGCTAGTATCTTCCCTGCCTAGCCGGTTTTCAGAACTATTCAAACTTTAAATTAGTTATTGTTCTTTATAGCATCTCTAGTAATGGTAAAAAATATTATTGCTCCTATTTGGCACAGCACAATTTGCATACTTCCACAACAGAATTCCTATACTTATTACTGATTCATGATAAGAAGAAAGATATTTTCATATTATGTACTTTTCTTCTACAAAAAACTTTAGTTATCTTTTTAAGTTTTTACTATTTCGTTAAAATATCAAAAATACCAAAAATATTTAAATTTTAAATTCCTGCAAAAAACATTTTTAGTATAAGTAATTATCTTTTTAAAAATAGAAAAACTTTTTAAAAAGTGCATATTGCACAATTTTCCTTGTGGGTTCGATATTCAGGTCTTAATCAAAAAGTCCTATATTACTTGATAATGATACGTATACTTGCGTAGTGTCCCAATATAAATATATATAAATTAAAATGTTAAATTCTTATTTTTCTTCAGGATCAAGTTTTTTGTTTTGTTCCAAAATAAGGAAATATAAGTGAAAAATACCATCATAACTATTGCTATACTGTGCATAAGCATTAAGTCAGAATCAGTTATGCAATACGAGGTTGAATTTATTGCTTTAGCCAAATATGCACAAAAATTAGTGAGTACTCTAAAAGGGATATGTTATTGCTTTTTGAGATGACTCAAAGATGATTTGATGCATCCACCGGTTGCACTCAGGATTTAAGATTTTTTGAACTTAGTACAATAGGCAAAATTAATAGAAAATGACCTACCAATATCTCACTTGAGTTGAGATGCGAGTATAAGAGATTTGACATTATAGTTCAAAGTTGAATTAGCGACATGAAATCTTTAAGTAGTTTTGGAATTAAGAAAGTAGTAATATTAAGTTAAGTGAACAAAATTCTCTCTCTCTCTCTGCCTTTCTCTTGTGGTATTTTGTATGTGATATGAACAATTTTGGTGGTTCAATTATAAAAATTAAAGTATAAGTGTTTTTTTGAACTTTGTAGAGAATTTTATTCCACATAAGTAAAAAATTACAACAGGCAAGCAAGAGGTCCATATAACTCTCACAAGAAAAAGAAAAAAAAAACCTAAGGGATCTCCCCTCAAAAAAGAAAAAATACAACTCACACACCACCGACTACACCAACATAATCAAACACCAAACAAAACCAAATTTTTTAACAGCATCAAATGCAATGTGAAAGGAAGAACCTTGGATACAATAATAGAACTAACCTTGGCACACAAACGAGCAGTCCAATGTGCTAGTTCATTACCATCTCTTTTAACATGAGACCAAACAATATCATTATTCTTAATTGGCTCAAAACTTCTCCTCATCTGTACTTGGATACTCCAATGATAATCCAAACTCTTATTTCAAAATTTCAAATGAAGCAAAGAATCCATTTTCAACTGAACACACTTATAAACAAACTGCTTAGCAAGAATCAAACCAAAGATAATCAAATTAGCTTCAGCCACCTGAGGGAAACAAAGATAGAGGGAGCTGTAAAACAAGCCAAGAAATTCCAAAAGTGTACAAACACTTCAAACTCCAACATTATCAATTTTCCAACTAGCATAAATAATAATCTTAATCAAGGGTGCAACGGGTTTATGTCAAATTACAAGTTTATCCTCAATAATTTCCATAGTAGAAGCAGGTAAGTTGAATTTCAAAAAAATCTCAAGTAAACATCTGTTATACCACAACTTTTGTTTAATGAACATTAAACATTTATAATAGAAACTCAAAATCATCAAAAACATAAAAGAGAAATTAGGCAATATATCCAAATGAGCCACAAAATAATAGTAGGAATATTAGCAAAGAAAACATCGGCTTGCTTCCTCCAATCTCCAAATAGCTCATCATAAGTTTTAAAATAGAAACTATCAAAGTCCCTATTAAGGAATGTATAAATATGCTTCCAAACAGTAAACAAGAATCTACACTTAATAAAAATATGATTAATAGACTCCTCATGCACCCTGCATAATAAAAAAAAAGAAGGAAGCTGCAAACCCTTTAATTTCAATATATCATTAGTATGAATAATAGAATGAATGACTCCCCAGATAAAAAATGACTGAGATGGCTTAACCCAAGAGTTTCAAGCCCATTTTAAATCCACACTTTGATAGAATTGAAATGATTTAGCAAAAGATTTAGAAATAGATTCACCCATTGTTCCTTTAATCCTAGGAACATCAGTTTTATTAATAGGAATATTAACAATGAACTGTGCATCCATTTTATGCTCAAAATAAAACAAGACATCCATATTCCACTAATTATCCTTCCAACAATCTGCTACGTTAAAATTTACTTCATAAGGCCCACCATAAAAATCAGCCTGGGTTCCTTTACCTAACCAGTCATCATAACAGAAAGAGCATTTGCCTTCCCTAATAGTCTAACAAATCAGACCCTCAGTGCTTCTGACAACCTTTAGCATTTCTCTCCGATTAATAGAATCATCTTGGAAGAACATATAGCAAGAGGATGAACATGATTACAATATTTAGCTTTCATTAAAGAAGCCCAAATAGAATTACCCATAAAACCTGTACCAAAGCTTTATAAAATTTACTTTCATAGTATCCTCAATACTTCTGAAACCTAAGCCACCCCTATTAAGTGGTTTAAAAAGCTTATCCCAACTTTTCCAATGAATTTTATGATCCTTACTAGCCCAGAGAAACTTATCAACTAACAATTAATCTTTTATGCATGCAAGAAGGAACCTTCATAATTTGCAAAGTATAGAAAGGAATACATGTAAGAATACTTTTCAATAAATTAAATTTCCCTCTAAATGAAAGAAAATTATTCTCCCAAGCCAAAAACCTCCTGTTATTCTTATCAATCAAACCTGTAAAATGATGCTTCCTTCTTTCCCTTTATCCATCAAATAGCCCAAATAAAGCATTGAAAGATCACCCTTGGCACAGTTAATAAAATCCATAATCCAGTTCTTTTTATTAGGAAAAATATGCTTGGAGCAGAAAAAGAAACATTTAGATGTATTAAAAAAAAACTAGCAGTCTCTTGGAACTGCTTTATCACTTTCTAAAATAATTTTTTAGATCTCTTATTGGCATTAGTAAAAATCACCAAATCATCAGCATAACTAAGATGAGAAATAAGAATATTACCTTTATGAAAGTAATACATACTAGGATGTTTTTTAAAAATAACATTTAAGCATCTAGAGATATAATCAAATCCAATAATGAAAAAATAGGAAAAAGGGGATCTCCTTTTTAATGTTTTTGGAAGCCTTAAAGAAACCACAAGTATTTTCATTAATTGACAGAAATTACTAATTATTCTCCAAAATTTATTAATAAGAATACAAAACTCCTACCCAAATCCAAAAGTATAGAGCACATCAAGAATAAATTCCCATCTTATGGTGTCATATGCCTTCTTAATATCCATTTTGAAGATGAAATTACCATTTCTACATTTTCTATCATGATAAAGTAAAATTTCTTGAACAGTAAAAATTATTATCACAAATATTTCTACCCTTCACAAAAACAAATTGATTGGGACTGATAATCTTATGAAGAAAATGTTGCAATCTTTTCATAATAATTTTGGAAGCAATTTTGGATATGATAGTATTCAAACTAATCTGTTTATACACATCCTAGCTAGTAACATCCTTATCTTTTAGTATTAACACACTATTAACATCATTAAAATACTTAGGAAGATACATGCCTCTAAAGAAGTCTTGTACAACATCCACAACTTCACATTTAATAATATCCCAACAAAATTTATAGAATTCCACTATAAAGCCATATGGACCAGTAGTCCTCTCACTTTCCATACCATCAAGAATGCCTTCAATTTCCTCCTCTAAAGTAATCAAAGTAAGATTCCTACCAATGAAAATAGAAGAATTAACAGAAAAGTTACAATTAATCTTAGAAAGCGTTGACCCATTACTGTGAAAGAGATTAGAAAAGAAGCTGATGCCTGCTGCGACTTTTTTATATGCTTAATTTTATATATTCTATATAGTCACAATGATATAAACGTAAGTATATGTATCGCTCAAGTAATATTAAACTTTCTGATTAAGCCCCGATTATTGATCCCACGAGAAAGCGAGGAAAGATGTCCTTAGTCAAATTCCAGTTTACTATTATTAGTCTTTAGTTTGGAATGTCAATTAAAATGGTGTTTTATGTAGCAACTACTCCTAAATGCAAATTTTAAATATAAGGATAGTGACTATTCCTAAATGTAAATATTAAATTCTAAATATAACCCTTTCTGGATGATTAGATATTATGTGAAAAAGCATCTTTCCCACTACAATGAGCTTTTGGTAAAATAAGATGAGATAAATAGTTCTAATATGTATTGTACCAAATAAGAGTAATTTTAATTATCTACCATGATACAGTGTTATAGAAAATTATTGGCTAATCTTAGTTTTAGTCCCTAAATCCATGGCTAGGCTAGGAGGATACTGGCTCCCACTCCAGAGCTCCCACTTCCCTTTCCTTGAAGGCTAACTCTCGCTTTAGTTCTTTAAACACTAAGTCGGAATTGGGGATTTTAGTCTGTCACCCTAAAATCTCCAATTCTACGCCCATCAAAGTATATTTCCATATTTATTTGCATCCAGTCCCATGAACTTCACCATCCATGAAATTTGAATGTGGTTACACCGCCCTCTCGGGTCTTAATGCAATTACAACGAATTTTAACACTACAACATACATTTATTGTAATGTAAATGAAGTGCAAGTAAAAACCATCTCATTTATAATTAAAACTTCTTCAAGCATGCATCCCAAAATCCAAAACATGAATCCTACTCATTTTAAAAGAAAAGTAAAAGGAAAATAATGGCATAATTCTCTCATGCCACTATTTCCTAAGAAGAAGAAAGAGTAAGAGAAACACATCACAAAGCACGAAGAAAACACAACGAAAAACTTCATTACATCAAAACAAATCTACTATATAAGTGTTTACAAAATTATAAGAAAATGAAGAACACAATACTTAGCTTTTTCCCCTTAAAAGAAAGATGAAAATCCCCTCCCAAGTCTCCCGCCGATCCATGCAATGTTAGAACATTCCCTTACTTATTCTCTCAAAATCCCCTCACCAATCTCTCCAAAAAAGATAGAAATATACATTTCTAGTTCTATTCTAAGATCACTAAACATTCTCTACATTTTCTCACTCACACACACCCTCACACACACACACGCATGCCCATGAGAGGTGTATGCCCCCTCACACACACACACGCATGCCCATGAGAGGTGTCAAGCCCTCTTTTTTAAAAAGACACAAATTTCCTCCGAGACTCTAAGAGACAAATTTATTCATCCAAAAGACATGTCTCTTCATTCAAGAGCGTTATCCAAGTGTCTAAATTCATTGAATTGTTTCATGGGGTGTTTGAGTCACTTGGGAGCATTTTAGAACATAAAAAACTGTAAAAAATTGATCTATGACCGTCCCGAGCGCCGTCGGCATCATTTTCTCATCTTTTTTCTGCTCTTCAATGCTTCTGGTGCCAGCTCTGGTGCTGCTGGTGCCCACCCTGTGCGACTCTACCATTTTGCTTCGTTTGGCTCCATTTTAGCTCCATTTCACCCCGTTTCAGTTGTGTTGCGTTCCTAACAGATAAACCTACAAAATAAGCATAAAAATAACATTTCTTTAAAGTGTAATTTTATTCAAAAATGTGTGAGAATTGTAAAAGAGATTAAGCATAAAAAGACATATTGAAATGAGTCCATACAAAATTTTCTTTCTTACTCATTTTTTGCTCCAATCTACATCGTTTTTGCTTTCTTTTCTCCAAAACTCCATTTTCTGTACCTGCAACCAAAAATATATAAAATACCTTCTTTTAAAGTGCATTATTTTTGAAAATCACCAAATATAGGCATTAACGACATATGAAAAATTGTATATTTTTTAGGTGTATCAAAATCCCCCAAACTTAAATGTTACATGTCCTCAAATAACCCTTTTACAACATAAAAATATGACTTAGGATAGAGACTAACTTATAAACCTTTATACTTTAGTTTAGTAAATAAAATAGTAAAATTTAAGAAAATCCTTTAATAACTTAGATTCAAACTCTAAGTATAGGAATACTAAGTAATCAATTTTAAGATTTTTGAATTTTTATTCAGTTCAAGAAGACTTGCAATTTATTATATCAAGAATATTTAGAACATTCATATGAAAAAGAACTTCATGAAAATTTTACTAGTAATGCTACTAATACTTCAATACAAGTTTAGAAAATGTAATAAAGTCTTTTTCTTAAATTGATTCAAGTAAAGCCAATTTTTGATTAAGCATCTCCTCAAGCTTCTCCTCACTCATTTTTCTTTTATTTTTCTTTTTACTTTTCTCTTCTTTTTTTTCTTTTTTTTTCTTTTTCAATTGAGGATTACTATATCTCAATAGTCTTTTAATAATTTTGAACTTCACTATCCTCTTCCTAAAGTCAAAACTCCTTACCTTTCTTCACTTTATACATTCATATTAGTTTATGTTTTTTCATAAAATTTCATTCTTTTCTTCTTACATGAAACTCTAAAATTCTTAATACTTCAAAAATATAATTTCCTTTACTTTAAATAGAAAAACATAATCTTATCATTTCATACCAAATATCTTTAACTTTAGAATTAACCTTCATTATTAAAAACTTTTACCTAAATTTACCATAATATTTACAAACATAAATATA
>NW_018243516.1:113948-117447 GCF_001263595.1 Phalaenopsis equestris | reverse complement strand
TCATGTTACATTAATTTTAAAAATATAGTTAATTAAGGACAAATAAAATTTAGTTTACTTCTTTTCAAAAGAAAATTTTCTTTTCACCCAAACTTGCATTTTTAAATATTTTACAATTAACTCCATAAAATATAGCAGGAAGAAAAAGTAATTGAATCTACTAGCTACTACAACATCATATCAAATTTATATACATTCATAATCAGAATAGAATGACTACAGAAGAATGTAAATCTAGCCTAAAACATGCATGCAATAATACTAAGCTAAAAGGAAGTATACTTAGCTTTAAAATCTATTTTTCTTCCTACCCCCAAACTTGATTTTTAACATGTATAGCATTTAGTGCAAGAAAATATAAGTAGGAAGAAAAACAGTTTAAAAATTCTATCTACCACAAATGTCTATCAAAAACATCAATAAATATTTATCAGGATAAAAAATATGTAGTAGAAAGTAAATCTAAACTAAACATGCCATAATGAAATTAACTAAATAAAAGTCCAACTAGCATAACATGTATCAGCATTGGAATATAAAAATATTCTCCAGGTCCTATTATTGCAACACAAACACAAACACACATACAAACACACATAATAAATGAGCTAAATGAGCTCAATTCTTCCTTTAACTCATCACATCTCACTAACTTACTTTTAATTTCTAACAGAATCACAACACAAATATATTGAGTACTTATAAATGATTTTATAGGTTCTAATCCCAAAGATAAGATTATCCCTGATATATTGGCTCCTAGGCACCAATCTCAGGCGTCATCTAATACTTTAAATTAAGCACCTCTAATAGTTATAAGGATAGTGTAAATTCATCCACATATTACTCATCAAATATGTTAGCTACTCCTACCAAATGAAAATAAGGTCAAAGAAAGGAAGTAATAAAATTGAGATGGAACTGTCACTGATAAATTCATAATGTCTCTTCTAAAACTCAAGTTTAGGTTAGACTCGAGTTGTAGTGGACTCGTCAATCCAACTACTACAAGAGAACATACTAGTCTAACCATAATAATAAGTTAAGAAATCACCTCCCTCATGACACATAAAAAGAAAATCAAACCACTAACAGTCTAAACATCTACCAATCATCAATCAAACTGATCAATCCACACTAAATAAAACACAATACAACACTAACAATCATGACTCTTAAGCATACTAAATCAAACCACACTGATAACTATGGGTTGCCTCCCATAAAGCGCTTGGTTTAACAATGCTAGCCCGACAAATGATTCCATCTAGATCAAAATTCCAATTAAGTAATCCTTGATCAATCACCCAATCTTTTCCAGATCTAGGGATTCCTAGAAAGTCCTTAAATTTAAATTTTTCTTTCAGCTCTTCCTTTTCAAATTTATTCATATCCTTGTTCCTCATATTTCTTTCTAGATCCAATATTTTTCTAGTAATTTTCTCAATTTTTATATTAATATCAACCTTAAATTTTATAAGGAATGGATCTTTATAAGCTACTTCATGATGTCCCAAATTTTGGATCAGATTCTCTCTAGATATTTAGATTCTGGATCAAATTCTTTTAGGTTACTCTTGTCTTTCAAGTTATCTTATAATTCTTCAGAAATTTCTTCTATTGGTCTTTCAATATCCTTATCCCCATCTCTCTACTCAAAGTTATTTTGAAACATATCCTCAAATTCTCTTCTAAATATCCGCTCAATAATTTTAAATTGCTCATCATTCATTTCTTTAGAATTTATCTCAGGGTCACTAGGTAAAATCTCTGGGGGGTAATTGTTAATTGCATTAATAATTTGTCTTATGCCATTCAGTGATTTTGAATAACTCTTTCATAGGAGATCTTTTACTGATTTCATCATTCAATTCAAGTTCATTTTGTGATTGATTCAAATATGAAGATATAAAGACTGGTGGTGTAGATGAATTCTCTAAATAGGTAGGCTTTAAAATTGTATGGGGTATATTTATTTTAAGTTCATGAGATTTTTTAACAGATGGAATTAAAATTTTACTATTTTTTGTAACGTCCATCATTTCACACCTCTCCTAAACATACATACAGTCTTCTTTAAACAATATTTTAGACTCATAATGGAAGTCCATTTCGATCTCATCTGTTAACTTACTCTCAAAATATTTTTGGAAATGGTTTTTTACATAGATAATCAATTTCATCCATCCAAAAGTAATCATTATCTTTTCTCTCAGTTGGATACTTTATAGCCTTTAAAACATCAAAAGTTGTTTCATGGTCATTAATATTCATAGTCAGCTTTCCTTTTTGTACATCTATCATAGCTTGTCCAGTAACAAGAAAAGGTCTCCCCAAAATAATGGGATATTCATATCTTCCTCTATATCTAATACAATAAAGTCCATAAGAAAGATAAATTTATCCACTTTAACAAGCACGTCTTCTATAACCCCTTTTGGATAAATGATAGATCGATCAGCTAACTGAAGGGTTATAGTAGTGGGAAAAATATCAGTTAAACCTAACCTTTTAAATATAAATAGAGGCATCACATTAATGCTCGATCCTAAATCACATAAAGCTTTTCCACATAATTTTTCTCCAAATACACAAGGAATTGTTAAGTTAGAAGGATCTTTAAGTTTCTCCGGATGCTTTTTCTGAAATATAGCGCTGCACTCCTCACTTAGTGCAACTTCCTCGTACTCCCCAAATTTCCTTTTATTTTTTAATATCTCCTTCAAAAATTTTACATAACTTCACATTTTTTCCAAAGCTTCAGCGAAAGAAATATTTATCGTTAACTTCTTAAGTACGTCCATAAACATTGAAAATTGTTTATCCACCTCATGTTGTCTAAATCTTTGAGGAAATGGAGGTGGTGGTCTTTTTAAATTGATTTTAGTTGGAGATCTTGATTTTTCCATATCCTTAGAAACATGTTCTTTGGGTCTTTTATTTTTCTTTGTTTCTCTCACAACTCCTTTCTCTTTTCTGACCACATTCTTCATCTCTCTTCCACTTCTTAATTGGACAGCTTCTATTTGTTCATCATTTTTCTCTTTAGGGTTGATCTCGGTGTTGCTAGAAAGTGTTCCTTAGGGTTGATTGCTAAGTGAATTAGCAACTTGTCCAAGTTGATTCTCTATATTTCTAATTGCAGCATTTTGACTTTGCAACTGATTGCAACTGATTTGACTTTGCAACTGATTTCTCATTTGCAATACCACTTCTTCTGTAGACAACTTCTTATCCTCAAATTGTTGATCATTGTTAGAGTGCAGTGAAGATGATGGTCTATAATTTATGTTCCCCTGATTATCCCAACTTCCATTAGGATTTGCATGATTATTTTCTCATGGTTGGTTTCCACCCCAAGTAGTGTGATACCAGTTAAAATTAGGATGGTTCTTCCAACCTGGGTTGTAAAAGTTAGAATACGAGTTATTTATGGTATTTAAAGTCTCATATGATAAGTTAGAATCAATCATATGCCCTAATGAACTTTCCTCACTTA
>NW_018243516.1:109649-113732 GCF_001263595.1 Phalaenopsis equestris | reverse complement strand
AGCATCAATTATAAACCTAAGGGATTCTACTAACCCATTATAAAAAGTTTGAATGATTAATCAATCGGGAAGAAACAGCGTTTTTATTTTCTGATAGATCTCATAATGGATTGGCATTCCTTAAATCTTTCCCAAGCTTTGCTTTTTTTTTTTTTTTTTTTTTGGGGGATTCTGATAAAATGAGATAATATCGTTTCTAAGTTTAGTAGTCCTTGAAGGTGAAAAATACTTAGCTAGGAATTTCTGAGTTAACTCTTCCCAATTTTTAATAGAGTTGGGAGATAATGAGTATAACCACATTTTAGCCTTATCCCTTTTATCCCTTAGAATCCCTTAGAGAGAAAGGAAAAAGCCTTAGTCTAACAACATCGTCTGACATGCCGTTATAATGAAATGTAGCACAAAGTTTTAGAAAACTGGATATGTGTAAATAGGGATCCTCCGAATGAGTTCCCTCAAACTGATTATTCTGCATTGAGTGAATTTCATATCTTGTAGGATTTACGTAATCCCTCAATGAAGTATGATGATTTTTCAAGTTATTATCTTGAGAGTTTTCCATTTCCATTTCTAGTTTTTTGAGTCCTCTTTATATTTTTATTTTTTTATTTTTTTCAAACTTGGGATCATAAGGCACAAGTCCTGCAGATCCTTTGTTTAGCATACGCAACACAACAAATAATACATTAACAATTAAACAAATAACAGATGAAATATATTCAACACAACAAAATATTTTCAGGAACACCTTATTTTTCACACAAACAGTTTTTTTTTTATTTTTTAACACTTTTACAAAAAAAATACTTTTCACACAAAAATAGTTTTTTACGACACTACAATTTTTTAAGTCTAAGCCTAATTACTTTAACTAAAATTCTCCTAAAGTACTTACCGAAGCTTCCCCGGCAACGGTGCCAAAAATTTGATGCGACTTTTTTATATGTTTAATTTTATATATTATATATAGTCACAATGATATAAACACAAGTATACGGATCGCTCAAGTAATATAGGACTTTCTGATTAAGCTCCGATTATCAATCCCATGAGGAAGCGAGGAAAGATGTCCTTAGTCAAATTCCAGTTTACTACTATTAGTCCTCAGTTTAGAATGTCGATTAAAATGGTGTTTTATCTAGTAACTACTCCTAAATGCAAAATTTAAATATAAGAATAGTAACTATTCCTAAATATAAATATTAAATTCTAAAGATAACCCTTTCTGGATGAATTGGTTTATTGAATTTTAAGATTTTCAAAACTACTATTTTTATGTAGTGAGTTGGATAATGTAAAGGAATGTGATACATTAAATATTGTATGTGCCAAATAGGAGTAATTTTAATTCTCTACCCTGATTCAGTGTTATAAAAAATCATTGGCTAATCTCAGGTTTAATCCCTAAATTCGTGGCTAGGCTAGGAGGATACTGGCTCCCACTCCAGAGCTCCCACTTCCCTTCCCATGAAGGCTAACTCTCGCTTTAGTTCTTTAAACACTAAGTCAGAATTGGGGATTTTAGTCTGTCACCCTAAAATCTCCAATTCTATGCCCATCAAAGTATATTTCCCTATTTATTTGCATCGAATTCCATGAACTTCACCATCCATGGAATTTGAATGTGGTTCCACTTTGTTGAGAATTACACCGCCCTCTCGGGTCTTAATGCAATTACAACAAATTTTAACACTACAACATACCTTTATTGTAATGTAAATGAAGTGCAAGTAAAAACCATCACATTTATAATTAAAACTTTTTCAAGCATGCATCCCAAAATCCAAAATATGAATCCTACTCATTGTAAAAGAAAAGTAAAAAGAAAATAATGGACCAGTAGTCCTCTCACTTTCCTGAGAAGAAGAAAGAGTAAGAGAAACACATCATAAAATATGACAAAAACACAACAAAAAACTTCATTACATCAAAACAAATGCACTAGATAAGTGTTTACAAAATCATTAGGTAATGAAGAACACAATACTTAGTTTTTTTCCCTTGAAAAAAAGATGAAAATCTCTCCCACAAAGTTTCCCGCCGATCCATGAAATTCTAGAACATTCCCTTACATAGAACATTCCATTACATATTCTCTAAAAATCCCCTCACCAATCTCTCCAAAAAAGATAGAAGTCTACATTTCTGTCACTAAACATTCTCCACATTTTCTCACTCACACGCACACAGGCATGCCTATGAGAGGTGCCAAGCCCTCTTTTTTAAAGAGACACAAATTCCCTCCTTTTTTTTCAAGATACAAATCTATTCATCCAAAATCCATATTCATCCAAAATACATGTCTCTTCATTCAAGAGCCTTATCCAAGTGTCTAGATTCATTGAATTGTTTCATGGGGTGTTTGAATCACTTGGGAGTCTTCTAGAACATCAAAAACCGCAAAAAATCAATCCATGACCCTCCAGGGCGCCGTCGACGCCATTTTGGGCATTGTCAGCATCGTTTTCTTGTCATTTCTCTGCTCTTCAGCGCTTCCGACGCCGACTTTGGCGCTGCCGGCTGTCATTCTGCGTAGCTCACCATTTTGCTTCATTTGGCTCCGTTTTAGCTCCGTTTCGCTCTGTTTTAGTTGCGTTGCATTCATAACAGATAGACCTACAAAATAAGCATAAAATTAACCTTTCTTTAAAGTATAATTTCATTAAAAAATATGTGAGAAGTGTAAAAAAGATTAAACATAGAAAGACATATCAAAATATGTCAGGACAAAAATTTCTTTCTTGCTCGTTTTTCTCTAAATTACATCATTTTTGTTTTTTTTTCTCCAAAACTCCATTTTCTGTACCTGAAACCAAAAATATACAAAATATCTTCCTTTAAAGTGCATTATTATTGAAAATCACCAAATATAGGCATTAAAAACATATGAAAGCCTGCACATTTTTTAGGTGTATCAATGTCATCTGCTTCAATTAAATTAGAATTAGTTAAAAAATTTCCATCAACAATTTTAGCTATGTTAGTAGATTTAACCATTCTTTTATTTTTAATAAACGTTTGGTAATAAGCTGTATGTTTATCACCATCCATCATTTGGCCTTTAGTTACCTATTGAGAATAAAGAGCTTCCACCATAGTAATAGAAAATTAAGCTCATTTTGCCCCTCTAACAATATCCAAACTTATGTCATCATTGCAATAATCCATTTCCAAACATTTAACTCTATTTTTAGCCTTAGAAATAATATTATGTAGATTACCAAAAACCTCAGAATTCTACTTCTTGAGATTGCAAGCACGTTTCTTATGTAATTGTCACAATTTGAAACCGGCATTACAAATCACATTAGTTTTCCAACTATCAGCAATGAACTATTTAAGGGAAATATGAAATACCGACATATTTTGATGTCTGAAATGACACAAGTTTGGTTTAGTACCCTTCTTCACCTCAAGAAGAAGAGGCGCATGATCAGAAGTGACCGACTTCTTTTTGTAATAAAAAATATAAAAATTTGATCACGCTACTAGAAGATTTAATTTTCCAGCAACAGTGTCCAAAAACTTGATCGCGACTTTATAGATGTGTCTGATTTGATTAAGTTGTATAATTATAATATTCAATAATGTTAAAGTCAAATTTGTCAACGCAAGTATACGTGTCCCGATCTTATAGGGCTCTAATGGAGTCCTAGATATCGATCCCACAGGAAGTGTTTTAGAATCACGGACTAAGACTTATAGAAAAGCAAGACTTTAATTACAACAACGACGTTAAATTTGCTTATCTGTCACTAATAGACAATTGAAATAAATGGATAATTTTAATAATTAATAAATAACTAATGATATAAAGTAGGGTTTAATTGTGATATTCAATATATAAGAAAACATTCTTCTCCTTGTCAAGATATTATAGTGAATGGATAAAATGAATTAGTTCAATTTATATTATGCCAAATAGGAGCATATATATTTTTTACCCTTTGGTCCAGGCATAAAGAACATTGACTAATCCTATGCTTGGTTACTGATTCTGCGGCTAGGCTGGGAGGATACCGGCTCTCACTTTGGAGCTCCCACGTTCCCCTCACCTGAGGGCTAACATCTACACTTCAGCAC
>NW_018243516.1:81737-109412 GCF_001263595.1 Phalaenopsis equestris | reverse complement strand
AGACAAGGAGAAAGACAGAGAAAACTACTTAGATCTCATAGGGAAAACACAACAAAACTCAGAATTCATATATAAAATCAAAGTCATACAAACTACAACAAGTAAATAACTTATCTCTAATTTCTCCCCAAGAACACTCCTTGAAGTTCCTCTGAATCTCTTTCTTTCTTTACAGCACACGGAATTCCTTTTCGAAGTAGCAAGAAGGAAGAAATCACTCACTTTACCTCCACTCTTAAAATCTCTTGAAGAAATTCTCACAATTTATACACACTAATGGAACCTCTCTAACCTCCAGGACCTCTAGCACACTATCTCCCTCCTTATTTTTCGGCCAAAATGTTATTTTAAAGTTGTAGATGAGCTTTCCCAAGAGTTTCCTAAGCATCCCTTCAAAATTTGGCCTTATCCAAAGCTTGAGTAGGCATAACCGTCGATCTCGCCGTCGGCGGCCTCGAGGGCGCCGTCGGCGGGCTTTTAGAGAATTTTTGTTTTGTAGTCTCGGGAAAATCTCGCCGTCAGCGGCGTTAAGAGATTTTTTTTTTTGTAGTCTCGGGAAAATCTCGCCGTCAGCGGCGTCGAGGGCGCCGTTAGCGGCCTAGTTCAAATCTTCACATTTTGGTCCTTTTCGCTCCAAATTTGCTCCTTTTTACATCTTTTTGCTCCAATGACCCTAATTCCTTATTCCTGCAACAAAACATCAAAAATACATTTCTTTAAAGTGCAATATCATCAAAAACAGTATAAAATAGGTATGAAAATCTCAACATATTTTCCTTTGGTCAAGAAGCAATAATAGTAATATAACGAACCATGGTGATAGGGAAAGTATCAACCCAAATGACATTGGAAACAAGTCTATCCAGCCTTTCAAGAACATGTTCCCTTGACCAAATAAAAGGACACCCTTTAAAACCCAGATAAAATAATCCAACATAAAAAAAAAAACATCAGAAAAATTAGCAAGCAAAATTCAGGTTGGGAAGTGAGCCCCCCTTTTTCTCACTAGAAGAAGTGATGAGATTAAAATCACCAGAAAATAACCAAGCTTCCTATAAGGGATTAAGAGAAGATAACTTCTTCTAGAGCTATCATCTAGCCACTTTATAACAGCCGACATAAATAATAGTAATTAAAAAGGAAACACCATTAACATAAACTCTAATATGAAGAAATTGTGAATGCTTCAAAAGAAAATCCACATTAATAACATCTTTCCAAAGAAATAAACCTTAATATTGGTATTCACAAAAAGATTTAAACTTCTCAATCTTCTTCCTATTTTTCTCATTATTTTGCACAGCCACAAGAGGCTCAAGAATACTGAGAAACTTCATTTTATATGAACGAATAATACTTTTTAGTATATTAGAAGCATTCATTTTAGCCATGCTTCTAATATTCCACACAAGAAAGTTAAACATCACCGTAGGCTTTGTTCCCTCTAGTGACTATAAAGTTCTCTATAGTGACTCGAGAGGGAAGCGAGTTAAATCTCACTTTAAATCCTTCCCCACTTTTCTGAACCTGAGCTGCCTCAGGATTAACATGGTTAAGCTCTCTAATACCTTTTAATATCCTTTTATTGAATGACTTTTGGATTAACCAATCCTCTTCTAGCTCAGCTTTAGTAAGAACAAGACAACTATCCATATTATCTTCCCCAAGTTTATCAAAACCCCTATTATTAACTAGTTCTAAAGAACACAGAGATTTATCCTAAATCAAAGGCAAATCATCCTTATTCAAATAGGAGTTAAAACCAGCAGAAGAAACAACAACAACATTTCCTACACCTCAAATTACCTTTATCAGTGTTTTCCATCACATTATCCTCAGAGGTATCCCCATTAATCAAACAAGTATTTTCATCATCCTTACCTGTCTCAACAATAGCAAGACAAGTACACTCATCTCCCATAATACCAATATCAACAACACCCTTACTTCATTAGCACCCAAATCAACTGAAATATTTCCCTTCTCCAAATTCTTTCCAATAAATTGATTGTTATTCAAAGATTCTAATTCAGGATGAGAAATATAACAACTAATCAAATCATGACCAAACATTCTACACTTCTCGCAATATTGAGGCACATACTCCATTTCTACACTCTGTCAATAACCAAAATTATTATCCACAATCCAAACTGAATCACAAAAAGGCAAAGTAACATCCCTTTCAACCATAACACACACAATTGAAGTCTTTGAGAAATTAAAAGTGACTTGAAAAATCTTCATGCGAGTTCCAAAAATAGCTCCCAAATAATAAAGCACTTTCATGTTAAACAAACGTAACTTAAAACCTGGAAATCGAAACCAGATAGGGACCATTGGAAGATCTTCTTTAGAATTAAATTCAATAGTCCACTTAAGGATCTTTATATTCACCTTTTCAATCTGCAAAACCTTCTTAGAAAACAAAGAAGTGTAATCAAATTCTTTTTCCAAACGAATCATAAGGTGTCTTCCATCGATCAAACCTACATTCAAACGTCTTTAAAGTTTCAAATCTGCAAAAAATTGACGAATAATTTCCTTTTTAGGATGAGCAAATGTGAACTTCCCCATTAAAATGAACTTTAAAGGTTCAACAAGAGCCATAGTATGGTCTTGTAAAAGATCGATGGCTTCCTATTCTTACGAGCTGCTTTCTTAAGAAGACTAGTAGAAGAGCTTTCTACCATTTGATCCTTAAATTCCATAGGAAACAAAAAAAACTGTTAGCATCGACGGGAATCAAAGACTGCTTACCCATCAAAATTTTCATATACGACGGTTGGATCGTTGAAGACGCAACCATCAAGAATAGAAACTACAGAGACACTACCCGTCAAACAAATCAACAAAAGAAAGATCAAATCACACAGTGGAGAGACCCCCATGAAATCGTACTTCAAGAAATCTCCAAGAAGCCATCACAGAGTTGAATTCTAATATGGTGATAAACGCTACTAAAATCAATTTTAGAAAAATGATGTATGTAACATTCTTGCATTCAACTCTTTTGGTTTAAGTGTTAGATATATAAATACATAAGAATTGGGGGGTACGTAGATAAATGCCCCTAAAAACCTTATGGAGGCATTTGTATACATATCACATAATTCATAAATACAGCATCACATTATCACTAACTTATTAATAGTAAATACACATTTTCATGCATAATTTTTTAATACTAAAATATTGTAAATGTAAATATCAGAGTTTATGCGTTAGATATATAAATACATAAAAGTTGAGTGATGTCTATTTAAATTTCCCACAAAATTTTTTAATTGACAGAATGAAACTAGGTCAATTGAAAGCCAAAATATTCGCCAATTGAAAGCCAAAATATTTGGTTGCTTATTTATTTGCTTATTATTGCTCGGTAGCACTCCTCGTTCACTTATCCCTGTTATTCTTATTTATGGGAATAAAATAAGATTTACATACATACCACTTAATTCCGGAAAAAAATTGTGTGCGTCAAGGGGTACGCATCTCTGCGTACATAATAGTGTACACGGGAGTTACATGGGAGTTACATGAGAGTTACAAGCGTGTACACGAGAGTTACATGAGAGTTACAAGCATGTATAATTGTTACAGCGGGGTTACACGAGATTTACACAGGAGGTTACACGGGAGTTACACGGGAGGTACAACAGGTTATAACCCCCTTGTAACTCCCATGTACACTATTATGTACGCAGAGATGCGTACCCCTTGACGTACGCAAATTTTTTCCCTTAATTCCTATGTATTTACGTATCTAACACCAAAACTTCAAATTTCACATATATGCCATCTGCCGTATGTATGACATTTACTTCACTTTTTAAAAGTTATAATATTAATATTTTGGATGTGATATGAAAGATTTGGATGGTATAAATGTTAAAAAGTCAAATTTAGGTATTTGATATATAAATACATAAGAATTGGTCCATATTTATGTAAATGCTAGGTCGCTTCCAATGAATTGTATTTTTTATTATTATTAGAATTATATTTTATTATTTTGGTCCATATTGATTTGGATGATAATATTTTTAACATTTTCTTTCTTGGATTTATCGCCAATGTAGCGTTGCTTTGATTTCTTCATGGTTTGCTTGGAAAATAATGTAAGCCTAATGAATTTTGTCTTTTCTTTTGTTGCTATTTGTTGATGGAATAATTTTCTTTGCAAAAATGAATATAAATGTAATTTTAAAAGGGGCATTATGACATACATAGCACCGAATTCCTATATATTTACTTAACTAACATCCCTACTTTACTTTTTTACATTTATACCAGTTCAAAAGTATCGCGATTTTAACTTTTAAAAGATAAAATACACATTTTCATGCATAAATAAATAAAAGTTTAGATCCAAAGTATGTAAATACAAAAAAATTGAGTGATATTTATGTAAATCTTCCTTTACAAAATTGCAAATGTCATAAAAGCCTATTTCCTTGCATGATCTATTGGTTTCTTCTTTAATTTGTTCCTTCTTCTAGTTTGGGAATACAAGACTAAAATTAGCTTTATGTTTATTTATGAAAAGCCCATTAATTAATGTAATATTTGTTCAAATCAAGCTCTCGTAAAACCACAATCGAACACAATGTTGTTCGTGTTTTGCTCGTTTAGAGAATTAGCTAAAAAAATAACATTTTTAAATCGATTTATTTGCATTCTATTATGTAAATTTACATCACATAGAAATTAGATTTCAAGAACATTCAAATGAAAGAACATCAAACTTTAATGAAGCAGTTCTGAATTCAGTTTCCTTTTCCATAGATCCGCTTTAAATGAAAAAGCATTTGAGGTTTTGAATTTGAGAGAGAGCTGAATGCTGCCACACTATCAGTACTGTTCATTCTGGAGCTTATAGACAGAAGCAGCAAAGCATCTATGAAGTGCAAATAAATGAATAAATAAATAAATGAATAAAATATATATAATTTTGTGCTGCAAGCCGTGGCCTGTTGGTTGACGGGTTCACTATAAGTCCCCTCAGGTCACGGGTTCGATCTCCTGTAGCGTCGGGTTCTCAAATATTTAGGCACATGATGCGGGCTCTCATCATGGGGCCTAGCGCATAAGAAATCGGTATTTGGGCCGATTTCCTTTTGAAATATATATATAATTAATGATTCAATATTAATGATT
Source organism: Phalaenopsis equestris (assembly GCF_001263595.1). Taxonomy (NCBI): domain Eukaryota; kingdom Viridiplantae; phylum Streptophyta; class Magnoliopsida; order Asparagales; family Orchidaceae; genus Phalaenopsis; species Phalaenopsis equestris. The sequence continues at coordinate 104,252 of NW_018243516.1, read as the reverse complement.
ACCTTTGATGATGTCTTATGCTTATCCTTAGAAGCTGCTGTATTTGTTGGAACTGCTGGCAAAGTAGTTGCAGCAGTCTGTTTCTTTTCCTTAACCTCATTAAATATAACAGTATACTCAGCTTTCTGTCCAGATTCATTCCAGCCACCGAACTTGGGCAAAGAGGGAGGTTTTTGATGAACCTACCAAAAGACAACAATGGAGTTAATTTATATAAAAATAAATCAATGGAATAAATTAATGTAATTTATTATTAAATGATGAAGCATTTGAATATAACACCAAACTTGTACGTCTATGATTTATTGACATTGCAATTAAATAATATAAAAAAAAAACTAGAGTTATCATGTTATAAGTAAACATAAATCATTTATGAACAATAAAACATCGCACAAATTTAACATATAAGCCTCATTAATATCAAATAAGACTAAAAAGAAGCTTTGGCGGCAGTATTTCTTGCAAGCCTTTGAAAGCTTAAGAAAAATTTCAAATTTTAGCATAAATATACATATATACATGTTGAATCCAAATATGCCCGGGAGACTTGTCTTATGAATAGAGAGACTGAGAGATAGAGAGAGAGAGAGCTATAGCACAGTACTAAACAGTAATTTCGCGTCCTCTTTTATTCATGATATGACCCGCTATTTACAGGAATTGGTCAAAGTTTAATTAAATATTGTACCCTAAATTATGTAGATACATCGGGGGGTACTTTAGTTCGTATATAAATGTTGCCCGTGAGGCCCACAAGTATGGTCTAGTTGTTGTTAGGACGGGAAACTATTAAGAGGGTGGTTGTTAGTCCGGGCAACTGTTTGTCCGAGAGGCTATTTGCAGAGGATTCATGCCTTTTGTTTTGGGACTATGAGATTCGTCTTTACTTTCTCGACCTTTTTGGGTTGGAAGACGACTTGTTTGTCATAGTGGGTCTGATCCGATGGGTTCTTCAGAAGCGATGCGCCTTTTATCCTCCCAAGATGCACCGTCCCTCTGGTGAGCGTGGACTGCTTGTTGATCGTGTTGTTCTGAGTCATCCTCGGTGAGCGCCGCTGGGCAGCTTCACTTCTCCTACAATCCAAGAGATTTCTTTGTGATTCGTGCTGACACATTTTTGAAGTACATATTAAAGTTCTCCAATTTCTTACTCCTTGATAACGACGGTTGTGACAAGAACAAGTAATATATAAAATCAATGAACCTTAACATAATATTTATTAAATACAATAAATAAAATCCCTAAATTATTGTGCCCACAATCATCATATATAAAGCTCTGAGATGGTAGCTTCATCATCACAACTATGTTTCTTTTTTGGACCTTTATTTGGTGTTTGCAACTTCTCTATGGAGAAAGGATCTGACCACGTGCTAAAGCTAGTTGATAAGACCAGGGTGCTAGCAACACTAGGGATCGAATCACAGAGACTCGAGGGCAAGTCATAAAGGAAAAGGGTTGACAAGAGGTCAAAGCTGATTGAGGATACAAGGGCGGAGGAGTTGTCTGATTTGGTTCACGGTAAATTGGGAGGGGTATTACTCAAGGCATGTGAAGGACTGCGACCTTGACGATTGACCCATCGATAAGAGCTCCTTTTGAAGTTTAGATTTAACCAATTTTCACAAATATTCCCCCCTCCAGACGACGTTCCATGAGTAGGTGAAGATGATCCTCCGTCTGGCGAGATGGGGTTGTCAGATGATATCTTGTCCCACTACGTGGGTGGACAACATGGTTTGAAGAGAATCAGAACTTAGGTGAACTACTTCAACCCCCTCCCTTTTCTTCCTTCTCTCTCATTTTGTTTGAACAACTTAATGCTTATTGATGGATTTTCCCACTTGTAGATTAAGAACCTCACGTCGGATAGCCGCTGGTGGGTGTTGGAAGGGCGACCTAACCTTACGGACAATCATAGCTCGCAAGAGGCTGATCGATGGTGAAGAGGATGTGATGGATCGTCCGATCGATCTCGATGAGGCTTGGAACAAAATTTCTAAGGAGATTTAGCAGTCCCCAGGGCTTTATCATATAATTTGGTGGAACTGGAGGCGATTCTTACCTGTCATGATAAAGAATTTGAAGCGAAGTTGGAGGAGTTGCATGTGAAAATAGCTGGTCTTCATCATGAGATTGCTAAACATTGGGAGGATGCACTTGTTTTGAGGGTTAAGTCTAGAGCCAACCAAGCGAATCAATTTAAGTTAGGTGTTCAAACATTATTTAGGAGACTAGTAAGGAGAGGCTTAGTCTTGGCAGAGGTAGCAAGGATCAACTTGTAAAATATTTCACATCGGGCTGAATCACTTTGTAATTATGACTTTTATGATAAATAAAAATAAAATAATTATTTTTGCACATCTCGATGTTTTTTGACAAGACATTTTGATAAAATAAAGATACATCCAGGCAATATGTAAGTCCTTCTGGTATCTTATATATAGTAAAAGCAATGTTAAGTCTAAGTGAATTCACAAACTACTTTCACCTTTTATATTCAGCCACAAGACTCATGTTGGGTCTGAATCGAGTACGTCCCATCTGTTATTGATGGATATGACAAATTTTCTCAATCCACTCATCTTATCTGAGTCTGATATATTCTCTATTTGAGGGGAATGCTTGGTTTTTACTTTCGAGCATATGGTTAATATAAATTACGTTGACCAACTATCTTTATGTATCTCGGTTGAAAGAGGTCAAATCTGATTGATGCCTTTCATATGCGGGAAAACTATTTCTTTAACTAACACTTCTTTTCTTGTCACCCGCCCTATGTAGAGACCAAACCTTTAGTGTCCCACTCATCTCAGATAAGCATGGTAGATACTTTTGTCCCACTCATTCTTAGATGAATGTGATGCACTCCCTTTTTAGGGATATATTTAGGTTAACATTAAAAGATATGCACCTCATGGTTAGTGTGTCTTGCTTAACCAACCTTCACAGTATCTCAACTGCCTAAGGTCAATTTTGATTGATACTAATTATGTGTAAGAGAATACTTGTGCATCTCTTAAAATTGAGTATTGGGTTGTTATATGAGGAAGGTATACTTCCGGAGGGTGGCCTATACCTGCCATCAATAATGAGCGTAATAGAGGCTTTTGGATTTCTCTTACTACTACGCTTTGGTTACACGCTTCTTGTCGGTCCGAATGAGCATATCATACCCATCATAAATGAGTGTGGTGGATACACTTGTCCCACTCATCCTTAACGAGTGTGGCAGTCTCCTTTTAAGGGGTATATTCAAGCTTAGCTTTAAAGTTAAGCATTCCTTGTTTAACACATCTTGCTTAACTAACATTCACAGTATCTTGATTGATTGAAGCCAATTTTGATTGATACAGGTCATATGCAGGAAAACCATGTACTTTTCCTAGTATTTTTTTTGGGAACATGCTTTGTGTGGGTCTGAATTAGTATACCACTCATCTTAATTAAACATGTTAGAAACATTCTCTCCATTCATTCTAAATGAATTTTGTTGATCTTCCTTTAAAGTATACGTTTAGATTTAACCTTAGGGCCAAGCACATCTTGGTTGGATCACTTTATTTTAGCCAAACATCATTAGGTATCTTGTTTGACTAAGGTCAATTTTGTCTAATAACTCTTATATATGGGAAAACCTTGAACTTTCCTAATATTATATTTAGTTATATGCCTCATGTTGGTCCAAATTGCTAGTATTCTGCTTGTTATACATGACCCTAATGGATACTTTAGACTACTCATAGTTATCTATCACTAGATACACTTGAATATGTCTTAGAGGCTGACCATTGTATGGTTGGTCATTCTGTGGATGAATTGTTCCCTAGGTGGAGTTACTTCGCTAGTTTTTCAAAGGTACCCCTTATGTTTGGGACATTCTGCTGATCCAACCTCATAATATTTTGAGAGCAGTATTTATTGCCTTGTACTAAGACATGTCATATTGGTCATAGCATATTTCTTGTTCGACCAATCAGTGTTCAGTCGAAATATTTTGATTTTTGACATTCCCCACTGAGAGTCATCCTCACTAGTTCTTCTTAGAAAACCCTATGTTTAGACCTGGAAGTTTACATAGGCACTATGATAATCTCGATCTACTCGGTTGCTTAGATCCACCATGTTGGATGATATGTTGTATTGATTATCTAACTGATCCATGCCTTTATTGAGATATTTGATACTTCCTCAACAAGAGTTAATTGAGCAAGCTCCCTGGTAGAAATATCATATATAGGTTGGGCTTCTTTAGCCATCCAATTTCTTTAATATTTTTCACTTGGTCAATTTTCATTTCCTTTTAAAATGCGACATGTTATGGTCTACACCTATTTATTTGTTGCTCCTAATCAGAGCCACTTTGAAGCCTGACTACTACTCTGATATTTTCCCTTAACGAGAATTGCCTTAACCAACTCTCATGAAAACATCTATTGATAAGTTCCTGGTTAGGTTCAAATTTTCCTCATGACATATAGGAAAATTTCCTAGAAAAAGTTGTCTTGTTATTCTTGATGAATCCTCAACGAGAGTCATCTCCGCTAGTGTTTATGAAAGTATCCTCAACAAGAGTCATCCCATCTGGTGCTTATGAAAGAACCCTGGAGGCTGGAACGTCATGTTTGTCCAACTCTCATTTAATACTTTTGACCAACCTGAGTAATCCTTATCATTTTGTCGAAGACATGTCATATAAGTTTCCTAACCAATCCATCTTCCATTGGAGAACTTCAAATTTCTGATGATATTATGATGCTTTCTTTCTTAATGGGCTTACTTTGATTAATTGAGATATATACCCATCAAGAGACACGTCTTTTCTTGCTAGATACCTTATGCATCTAACATGTGCTTTGAGAGGGCCACCCCAGGCTATTTTGCCGCATAGCCCCTTGCTTGATATGTAGTTGGGATGTATACTCCCTTGAATTTTTGATATCAGGTCGGGATACATAATTCCTTAGTCATCAGATGATGTTCTAGTTAGTGGAACTATCATTTTTGTGTCTCGTATCCTTTGATTCCAAAGTATCTCAAACCATATATTCTTCGGGTCAGTTCATTTATGAGAGCATTCGTGGATTTATGAACATATATTGTGATGTTCCTTGAGCCATATGGGAACATTTCATTTTCAGACAACTTCAACGTTATAACTTTTTTTATTTTGATACCATATGATCTTCTCAGGTTGCTCTTTTAAGAGGTTATACAGTCATTTTGACACACTCGGCTTTGTAGCTATTTGGTTTCAAAATCCCGATTAGCCATGATGCTTCAAACATGGGTTAATAGTTGATTTACCGAGGTACTTCGGCCATGGGATAATGTTTGATTAACCACGAGGCTTTATACCCTGGTTAATCTTTGATTAACCATGGTTACTCAGGCATGTGTTAGTATTTGATTTCTGATCAACACGACGCATAGAATGCAGGTTATCACCACTTCAGTCCAGATATCTTGGTCTTCATGACCACTCATTGATTGTGATGGGTGCTTCATTCAGTGAAATTTTTTTTATTCGGTTCTTTGTGCAAGAGCACAACAGATGACCCGGATCAAACAAGTTGATCGGGCCTTCTCAGATAGCCATGGTTATTTGGGCACATGTTAGCTACCATTTCAATCATAACATTTTTGTCTTAATAGCAACCTGGTTGTTGTGATGGGTGTTATTTTGAAAGGAACCATGTTGTTGCAGTCGGTTCCTCGAGTGAGAACATAACAGTTGGCTCAGGTCACATGAGTTAATTGAGACTTCTCCTCTACTATTTTGAAGTAGGGTGAGGTACATACCCCTTATATTTATATCATTTTGAAGTATAGGCTAGACAGATCAATCTACTATAGTAGAGTTCTTGTTCAAACCCTATCTAGCTAGTCTAGCATGGCTAAGTTTCTTTATTTTTTTTAGCTTCAATTGATTATCACGCCCTCATTCATTTAATCTAGCCTGACTGAGTCTCTTTTAGTTAGTTGGCTTTGATTGGCTTGCCATACCTTGTCCACCTAGTCTGGCCTGACCAAGTTTCTTTGTGGTTTATTAGCTTTGGTTGGTTTTCATGCCCTCAATCATACCCTGTCCAATTAAGCTGGACTAGCTGAGTCATTTTGGTTAGTTAGATTTAGTTAGCTAGTCATACCCTTGGTCATACCTTGTTCAGCTAGTTTGGCCTAGTCATGTTTCATTTTAGTTTATCACTTTTGATTGGTCGCCACACTTTCAGTCATAGCCTGTCTAGTTGAGCTGGCCAAGCTGAGTCTCTTTTTGGTTAATTGGTTTAAATAACTAGCCATCCCTTTGATCATACTCTGTCCAGTTAATTTGGCTTGGCCGAGTTTCTCAGGATTGATATGACTCCCAACTCTTTCTTTCTTGGTTGGTTTGCTCTGATAGTTCTTTGGATTAGATATGAGTACTAGTGTTTTTTTCTTCTCGAGCTAGTCATTGTGTTTACCATTTAGGCTGGATATGAGTCTTATAAATATTCTTTTTAGAGTGTTTTTTTTCCTCCCTTGAAAAGTAAGGCTAATTCTCCTTAGGGATGAAATGTTGTGACTGATGAAATTGTTATGATTTGTTATTCAGTTCTTCTAGCCATTTTGGCCAGTCGGGCTATTCCCGGTTAACCTCAGTTTGATCAAAATTGGTTGCATCCAACAAACACACTGTGCCTTAACAACACGATTCACTTGTCGGGGGTCCTCTGTTGGCATCCATTTTTAGGTTTCATGAGCGAAGAGTGTCTGCCTGCAAGACTCAGAATGATTAACCATTCATTCACAACATCCAGTAGTTCATGACGCTCATCAGGACTTCCAAGTACGAGCCTTGAGCACAGAATCAAGAGGAGAATTGATTTTTTGCTCTAACCGGGAGATTTCACTCCCACAGTGGTCTTAGCTCTAACACAGGTCATGTTAGAAGTTCATTCTGATGTTTAGACATCGTACTCCATTAGTCTAGAGCTTTTTGTGACCTAGGGGAGCCACAAAACTATCCTACGAGCACTATCGTGTAAGAATTAGAGTTTTGGGCAACTTTACATCTGGAGACCTTCCTCTGTGGTTATAGATCAATTCACATGCATTCGGGACCTTCTGGGGTAAAGAAAACCCATCCGAATTTCTAACACACACCCATGACATAAAGGTTACAAGGGCAGATCACACCCAAAATGTGGTGTGGCCACACCCAAGGGGCATGGCCACTCCAAGTCTCCCAAGCTATAAATTTTGACTTTTCCTCAACTTCCTATTGTTCATTATGGATTTGAGAGGTCAACTATCATGCTGAATAATGCACCAACTCATCTGGAAAGCAAAGTGGGAGTTTAGTGTGTAAAATTTATTATATTTGTATGCATGGGATGGAAATTTCCCTCTCATTTCCTTCATATATTGTACATTAAGCAAGGGATCCTAGAGAATTTATAGAGGAGAGTCTAAGGCATTCAAGCAAAAGCATCCATAGAGCTTTATAGTGAGAAGAGAGAGTTTTTAGAGAGAAAATAGTGAGCTTTCTTTGGAGAGAAAAGTGAGGAAAGGGAGAGATTTCCTTCTCGATTCCTACCTAAAACCTCTTTCTTCTACTCATCTTCTTTCTAGAGAGACTTCTTCTCTATCTTAACTAACAGAGAACAAGTTTGAGTGAGAAATTTTTCAGTTTGTCTTATCCCTTAGATCCTTTAGGGAGGGAAAGAAAGATCACCTCTCTCATTGATGTGAGGAGAGCTTCAAATCTACTTTGGGGAAGGCTTCATCCCCTCTTAGAAGGAGAGCTTCATCCAACATTTAGGAAAGCTAAGAGAGCTACTGATGCGCCCCTAGTGTGTATTCTTTTCTTGCATGTTTTATGTAAATTTAAATCCATGGTAAAAGCTCCACGAACTTGACCCGTTCCAAAATTACGCAGTAATTTAGCTTTTAAAAAATATGACAAAAAACTTGACCCAATTTATATTAAGTAGTTAATGTGAAAAATCAAAATATTTAGAAAATATATAAAATAGTTCACACACTAGTGGTTCTATGCGAGTGCACATATCACTTCAAGGAATATAGGTCTTTCTTTAAAAACCCCAGTATCGATCCCACGAAGAAGCGAGGTAAGAAATCCCAGAAATCCCTTAAAAGAAATCCCTTAAGCTAATTCTAGTCTATTACTATAAGCAATTAGTTTGGAAGGTTGATTAAAGTGGTTTTAATGTATGCTAACAAAACTAAGTTTACTAAATAATGTCTAAACTTTAAAGATAAATTTACTAAGACTAAACAAATTTTTGTGACAAAGAGTTCAAATTTAAGAAAGTATCATTCCCACTACGAAATCATTCCCACTACGAAGAATTTGGGGTTAATGATAGAGATAAATGGTTTAAATTTGTATTGTGCTAAATAAGAGTAGTTTTAATTCTCTAACATGATTCAGTGTTATAGAGAATTAAGAACATTGACTAATCCTGAGTTTGGTCCCTAAATTCGTGGTTAGGTTGGGAGGATACTGGATCTCACTCCAGAGCTTCCACTTCCCTTCCCCTGAAGGCTAACACTCACTTAGGCTAACACTCACTTTAGTTAAACACTCACTTTAGTTATTAAACCCTAAGACTAAATTGGAGATTTTAGTCTGTCACACTAAAATCTACAATTCTACACACAACAATGTATATTTCACTATGTATTTGCACTTAATTCCATAAACGAAATACTCCTCCATGGAATTAAATGTGATTCTTACTCTGTTGTAAAAATGATACTCCATTTCTCGGATCATATGTTTCACAACAGATTTTAACATTTCAGTTGACCATATCAAAAAGTAAATTAAGAACGGAGTAAAAAATCATAAATAAATATTTTAAAATGGAACATCCAAATTATCTCTTCATTTCATCATATCTCAGAGTAGGGAGAAAGATAAAGAATTCTACTCAGAACTAATGAGGAAGATACGACAAAATACAAATTTTATATATAAAATAAGTTTACAAAATCAGGAAATGAAAGAACACAACTTATCTTAGACTCTTCCTCAAGAGAATCCCTCGAAGTTTCATTTTAGCACTTTTTATCTTTACAATCAACACTAAATTCTCTCTTAGAAGTGTAATGAAGAAGAAACTTCTCACTTTCATTCTCCTCTTACAATTCTTTAAGAAAATTCTCTCCACACACAAGAATTTACTCTGCAAACCACTCAAACACACTCGCACACACACACACACACACACACACACACACACACAAACCCCTACACAGGCATGCACACGCGAGACACCAAAACTTCTTTTTTAAAGAGACACAAATTCCCTCTTTTTTCCCAAGAGACAAATATATTCATCCAAAATATGTGTCTCTTCATTCAAGAGCCTTCTCCAAGCGTCTAGATGCATTGAATCACTTCATGGGGTGTTTGAATCACTTGGGAGCCTTCTAGAACATCAAAATCTGCCAAAAATTGGTCCATAACAGTCTCGGGTGCTGTCGGCGCAACTTTTTGTCACTTCTCTAGACTCGGGCGGTGCCCGTCTGCTGCAGCTCCACTATTTTGCTCTGTTTGGCTCCGTTTAAGCTCTGTTTTGCCCCCATTTCAAATGCGTTTCATTCCTAACAGATAGACCTACAAAATAATTATGAAAACAACTTTCTTTAATGTGTAATTTCATTCAAAAATGTGTGAGAAGTGTAAATAATTAAGCATAGAAAGACATATAAGCATAGAAAGACTTAAGCATAGAAAGACATATCGAAATGTGTCAGGACATAATTTTCTTTCTTGCTCGTTTTTACTCTAAATTGCATCGTTTTTGCTTCTTTTTCTCCAAAATTTCATTTCTTGTCCCTGAAACCAAAAATATGTAAAATACCTTCCTTTAAATTAAATATCATTAAAAATTATTAAATTTAAGCATAAAATATATATATGAAAAAATAGTCATTTTTTAGGCGTATCAGCTACATCGCCTACATGATAAGGGCTAGTTTTTTCACATTGTTGTGGGTTTTTTTGCCCACATAAGGTAAGTTGGTTGGCCAACACAAGTCGGTCGAGTGATACATTTTTTGATTAGCCAGATCTATGGAGTCACAATGGGTTTGATCGTCTATTATTTGACAAGTTGGTCGGTGGATACTAGACAAAATCACCATACGCCTACTTATTAGCCAATGACATCTTAGAGAGAAAGACCTAGGTTAGGACTTGCTTTCGTGGCTATGTCCTTAATGGATTTTGAGCACTTTCCTTGCAACCCTTAGAACTAAACCTAAGCGGGACAAAATCCCAATTTCACATGGTTGTAGCATTATCTAATATTTTGTGGAGGGAATGGAATGTTGCACTTGCAATGTGGGAAAAGCTTTATAGCTAGTTTATTTTGTAAGAGGTAGAGAATCGTTCCTCAGAACAATCAAGAGGGAAAATTCTTCGAACTTGCTCACTACACTCGAAAGCATCCATGATGCTTATATAAGCGTAAAACGATAGGGACCTATGTGAGGATGAGTACAACTCACTACTGGGTGTTAGCATTTGTGTTGCATTGTATGCTTTGTCATGATGACTATCTTTGCATTATGAAGTTTCATGTGTAACACGTTGATCTGACCGGTCGCCATGGCCCGGTAGACCGACCACTTAGGTCTGATCAGCCTCCCCATCCTGGTTGACAGATCACCTAGGTTCAACCGGTTGCTTCGGCATGGTTGACCGACCACTTAATTTTGACCGACTACCCTAGCCCTTTTGATCGACCACTTTGTTTCGACCAGCCACCATTGCTCGACCAGCAAAATACTTTGGCCAAACTAGCCACCACATTCTAGTTGGCCAACCATTTTGGTCTGATCGGCTATCCTGTCCTAGTCAACCGATCACTTAGGTTTGACAAGCCACCACCACTCAGTCAGCTGGTCACTTTGGTCTGATCGGACACCACAACCTGGTCGATCAATCACCTGGGTCTAATCGGCTGACCCGACCCAACCAAATCATTGGTTATGATGTCCCAGGTTGACCACCTTGATCGACTCAGTGGGTCAAATGGCCAATGTCTGTATCACATGTGTTTGAGGTTCAATACTCAAGTTCTTTTGGTGGTTGGCGACTAGTTACTCTAGTTTGTGGTGTCTGAGTTTCTCTAGAGGATGATGAACCCTTCACCTCTTATAACACCATTTGGTCACCATAGGCTTTGCATGTTGTTCACTCAATTTAGTTTATGCTTTAGAGTATTTGAACCCATTGAGTGTGCACCATGTATGCATTTGAGTGATGTCATTTGCTTGTTATCTAATGATCTTCCACCACATTTGTTCATACCCTACTTGAGTAATCACGGTGTTGAACCTTGTATTATAATTGCTTGCATTTCCATTTTCCTGCATGTCTTGATAGTGAGCTAGACTTGGTAGATGAGAAAACTGATGTCGGTTGCAATGCTTTAACAAGCATTGTTCACCGGGTCGATCCCGGGGAACAATGCGAGTTAAAACATCGGGATTGACACATGTATAACTATGCTAAGGATTCAATGGATCTAACCTACATCACTCTGCATGTAACAGGTTTACATTTTATGGCTCTATTTTAAAATAAAATAATTATATACTTTTTCTCATATTATGATACCCATTCTATTTTAAATTTATGTAATCTAGTCATTCAGGCCATATGTAATGCCAAGTTTTTAAAACTCTACTTGGGTGACTTTCTCTAGGTCCCCTGAATCCTTGGGATGGAGCCATAATTGGTGAACCCATCAAAGACATACATAACCGGTGACTTTCCCTTGGGCAATTAGGTGTTGTGCTAGGACACTTTTCGTTAGATAGTGTGCTAGGCTAGGACTAGGGTGTTAAGTAGCATTTTTGATTCCTTTGGATATTGTTCTCTATAGGATTGATTGTTCTACCCAAGTGTCATTCTCTATATTTTTTTGGTGCTTGCATGCTTGATATGCATGGAAGTATATTAGGATGCTCTTCTACTGGGAGTCATGCCTATGCGCACACATAAGTACCATTAAAGGGGGATCATATGCTTATTGTACTAACCTCTTGCTTGCAGGTGCTATTTAGCTGTCCCAATATAAAAGACACGACTCAAATACAATTGTATGTTAATCCGTGCTAACCCCTTTTACTGCAACTTGAGTTTTTTCTTTTTCATATGTATTTTTTAGAGTTCCTAGGTTGAGTCTGTATTAAAAATAAGGTACGGGCATGGGTTTCAAGACATACTACATATCAAACTACTTGACGGGGATCGGGAGCAACAAATCATGTATTGTATCTTAATTATGAATCTATTTCTTATATAGATTTAAGACTAGAAATATATATGCAGAGTCCAGCCACTTTTTATTACTTCTCCTCAGATATGTTGCCGACCCAATGACACTGATCATTTTCTGTATTTAGCTTTTATTTACTTTCAGATTGCATGCTTGAATGCTTGAAATTAATTTCATTATTTATTTATGTGGCTTGTTTGATAATGTCACAAAAAATAATCAAGGCTCATTAAGAATGTTAAGATTTTAAACTTTCTGCAAAATCTTAATTAATAAAATATTAAGATTAATTAAAATTTAAGTTTAAAACTTTCATGATTTTAAAATATGTATTTTACTTTCTTGTATGACCTTTGAGCTGGATTTAAAATGATATCACTTATATGGATTTACACCTAATAGAGCCTCAATATTATCTAAGGACCGCTCTATATAACTACAACATATGCATTTAGTCGAGGAGAAGTCTTCATACTTCTCCAATACAATTTATCAAGCATATGTTTTCTACATAGGAGGTTGTCTAGAACGCCTAGATCATTAGAAGGCTCCCCAATCCAAATGGGGTGTAAGTCCACTGTGGAGAGCGTCTTCAACTTTGTAGTTGAACCTCTCATTTCTCTTCTTTCCATTAGCATCTCCACAATTTATTTGATGGGCGTAAGTCCCATTTTCTGGGTCTCCAACTTTTATTTATATTTTAGAGTTCTTTTCTTATGACCTTATGGCTATCTAAACTTCCTCGGATGACACAATTCACAGCCAGGTAGACTTTGGGTCACCATAGCTTGGGATGACACATATGTGGTATCCCTACTTGGCTACTCTACCTTTTTAGGGATCGTTTTAACTTCCTTTTTTGAGCCCCCTTTGAGCCACATCATCCTTTCAAGCACTCTTTGATGTCTTCTTGACGACCTCTACTAGTGATCGGTAAACCGCTCATTTGGGATACAACGATTCGTCCTTCGCCCTTATGGCCTGGTGAGCCTTGAAGCATTGGGACATTCTAGTTGAGTTAACCTAGTTGTTTAATTGGATCTCACTTATTGATGTTTCACCATTCACTTATGGATTTGAGGGACTCATGTTCTCCCAGATGGCTCGGCATAGGCTCCCGAGATAGTGAGATTATTTTAAATGACATAAACTTCCTTTGATGACCCATCTGCCAGTTATCAATATAAGAAAAATGAACTCCTTTATTGAGAGTATTCACGGGTATCCTATGAGATGTAATTAACCAAAGAGATACTTTCCTTTGGGAGTGCTCTTGACCCTAGAATAAGAAGTGTTCTTTTTTGTTCTCTAGTTTGGGTGGCTTACATAGGAATCTTTTTTGTGGACACTGACTTTGAGGTTTTTTGATATGATCTTGTTTGGATGTATAGTATCTACCTATCAAATGAGATTTATCCATATATAATCCCTCCATGTTTCATTTAATTGTTAGTCTATCTTTTTTTTATATATCCCTTCCTTTTTGTTCTTCTCCTCTTCAAAACATTTATACAATCTGTGAGGGGGATTTTTTTGAATGGAGAAATTATATGATGACATTAAATAAACAAGCTTACGGCATTGAGGTTAAAAAGAACCAAAAAAACATCACGTGATCTTGGCACCATGGTCCTTTATTCTTAATTTAGCGCTCAGTTGGGCAATCTTGGTGTCAATACTGGTTGTCTTCATGTCTTAGGATGGAATGAGCTACCTTGGCACTATGTCTTATATTCTTCATTTAGTGCTCAATCCGACGATGTTGGAGCTAAGACTGGTTATCTTCTCATATTAAACTAAACCATGAAATCTTGGTACCACGGTCTGTCGTTCTTCATTACCCAAGTCTCTCATCAGACATATTATTTATTTCTTAGGTTTCACCAGCTCTCCAAGCATTTTTTTGAAAGTTTTGAATCTCCTATTAGCAAGGTGTTCAATTATTTCAGCAGATTTATAGTGGAAGAGAATCTTAGTGTGCAAAATAAAGTGAGGAAATATTTTATATTTATGATTGCCTGTATGGAATACAAAGTGATACTTATGGAAAACATTTATTGAGATCATCCTCATTCCTTGTCTGGGGGACCTCAGTCTTTGCATTATCTTTATCTTGTATGCCCCAGCTCCTGTCTAGCAATCGTTAGCTTCATTGAGGGGCGATTGTTCCTCTGAAAATAGCCCAGACTATCCTGCCAACATGGAATGCATTCTTCTGGATGGGCCTAGGTGGTGCCTCTAGCACATATGCCTTCCTGTGTCTTTGATCCGTGTGTCCTTGGGCCACAAACTCTTTCAGCCTCCCCGACTTGAATAACTCCTTGATGAGACTCTTTTAGTTCTTATACTCATCAATGTCATGACCATAATCCCAGTGATACTTGTAATACTTCCTTATGTCTCGGAGAAAACCTCAGGCTCTCATTGTCGCTAGCTCCTTGAAATACTCTTTGTCCTGAACGACATCCACGATTTCCGCCATTGACACCCTCAAATGGTTAGCTTACAAGCCCTCATAATCTCTATATGGTTTTTCATAAAATTGTGCTGACCTCTCGTAGTACTGGTCTAATCGTGGGTCCCGATTCATTGCTTGGCCATCATGTTGGAAATACTTCATGGTTCTTCTGCCATCACGAGAGGATTGGGCTTCTTTAAAACATCGTCGGATGTGCGGTCAGCGGACCTCCATTGGTTCTTACCCACCCTCAGGGGGAGCTATTATCTGGGCATGACACCCTTCTAGTTCTTGTTTGTGAGTACTTTCTTCCGCTAGCATGTGCATGTTGGCCATTTCCAGTAGCTCAGCTAAGTCTTGGGGTTTGTTAATGTTGAGGTCATAGGAAAATCTCTTGTACTTCAAGGCTTTCTTCAAGGTGGCTACAACTGCATTGAGTTTGTGATCTTTCACCTCCAACATCTTGTGATGAATCTATGCAGATTCCCATGCTCACCTTACCTTAAATGCCACAATGACTACACACTCTTAGTGGGTTTTCGGGCGCGGTGAACTGTGCTAGAAACAATCTCTTGAAATCAACAAATCTGTTGATGCTCCCGACTGGAAGCTCAGGGAACCACTTCAAGGGTAATGACCTCAACATGGTGAAGAACAAACAACACTTGAACACATCTGAGATTTTGAATAGACACATGATCGACTCAAATGCAGAGATATTATTGTTGGGGTCCGATTGTCCTCTATAAGCTTCCAAAGCTGATAGTTATAATCTTTTTAGGGGCTCCGATGCAGAGATTTGGAGGGATAAAGCGTTCTCTATTTGGTGTGGCACCTCAGTACGCCCTTCACTTTGCTTTCCATCTGTGGTTAGCTTTCCTACCCTTGTGCATCGATGCCACCTCCCGTGGCTTGTTTTTGCTCTTATGGGGCCCAATTTTTTGTCAGGGCTATGAAGACCTTCATGACTTCAGTGATTTGACCCGTCACTTGCACTTCTCATCTCCTGCATTGCTTTCTGCATGCGCTCCTTAATGTCATCCCGTGAATGATTAACTTTGGCTATTACTCTTTGGTTGCTCTCTTCTCTTTGTGATTGTTGTACTCCTCCTCTTGTTGACGACATGGTTCTACATTCACTGCACCTTTTAGGATGTTAAATCTGAATATGTTTGAGAGACCAACCTAATGAATAGAGCACTAAAGGTTAAGGGGAGAAAGAGGAAAACAATAACACAATTATGAACAATAATTTTGCTTCCATATTATTCATGATATGGACCCCTATTTATAGGAATGAGTCATTGTTTAACCACATATTTTACTCCTAAAGTACGTAGGCATAACGAGAGTATTTTAGTTAGTACATAAATGTGTCCCATGGAGCCCATGAGTATGGTTGGGCGGTTGCTTGGTCAAGTGGCTCTAGCTCGGGCGGCTATTAAGAGGGTGGTTAGTCCAGACGACAGTCAGTTCGAACCGCTATTTACGGAGGATTCACGCCTTCTGCTATGGGACTGTGAGATTTGTCTTTACTCTATCGACCAATCCGAGCTAGAAGGCAATTTGTTCATCCAATTGGATCCTGCTTGATGGATTCTTCAGGGACAATAAGCCTTTTATCTTCCAGAGAGGTACAGTCCCTCCTGTGCGTGTGGACTGTCATATGATCGTGTTGTCCTAGGTTGTCCTTGGTGGGCCCTGTTAGTCCACATCACTTTTTCTGCTATCCACGAGATGTGTTTGTGATTTGTGCTGACGAATTTTTGATGTACACTACACACATATAGACTTGACACTTAGATTTTTTAACAATTTAAAAATTTCTTTTAACTTTAGACATATATATTCATACTCGAGACTACCTCATTCTTCATGCCATTAATTAAAATAAGTTAAATTTTGCAATCTTCACAATCAAAATAATATTGTTTGATAGTTCTTCTAAGCACTTAACATATCATAACCAAAAAGTGGTCAAGTTGGGCCTCATTAGGTCTGCTTTGAGATAAGCACAGTAAATTTATAATCAATGCACAAATCTCAAAACATATCTAAGAGTTTTGATATGTATACTCTGACCAAAATTTTAATAAGAATATCTTGATCCATATTATTCCCCATTTTAAAAATATCCCATCCATCTCTTCGCTATTTCCCCTATCAATAGTATATAGTTGTGTGGCTTACATCATTGTGAGGCTCCATTTTTGAAGAACTAAGCCTTTGTGGATCAATGTGAGGCCTTTTAGATGAAGAAGAAGTTCTCTTTTTATCTTTTGTTGAACAATGTTGTTGCTGCTGGTTTGGTTCACTTGAAGAAAAAGCTTCTGAGTTCGCAACTGGATCATTAGGGTTGAAGCCTGCAACTCTATCTCTGCGAGCATCTTCAAAAGACTTTGTGAATTGGATTTCTCTCCCCTCCCAGCTACCAAATTTTGGTACATGTGCGCTCTGACCAAAGTTTTTAGAGGCAATAATCAGCTTTAATTAAAAGATTTTTTTATTATATTTTGTTGTTTTCTTATAGTTTGAATTCTAAAATAAGCTCTTAGAAGAATGAAGTTATACAATTTTATATACCTATAGATACAGCTGTATATACCAAATATACTGTAATTACATGGTGCTATTGGCCTTGTCACAAACATTCATTCTATTTTGACTGGCTGGGACTAAATCCACTAATATTAAACGGTTTTACAAAACAATGATTGAATCAATCTTAGACAATTGAAGTGGAATCTATGATTGAGATTATATCAGGCACTCTTAATTATATGATTCAGTGGTGTTTTCTGGAGCTTAAAAATTCATATTTCTTCAAATTAAATAATTATATCAGATGAAATCATTTTTCAAACTGTATTTAACCAGAAATAATTGGAAATAAATATAACTAAGGGATTTAAATATTAGTTAATTAAAATAAATAAAAAAAACAAATTCAGCAGTAAAGTCTGATAAGCAAAAACTAACTGAAAAGCAGGCCTAAAATGCAATTATGATCAAGAAAAAAAAGATAGGAAACAGATGAATAAAACTCTACTTACAGCCATGGTGATTTCTAAAAGCCAAACGGATTTTTTTTGCAAGAATGAAAAAGGAAAATCTTCATTGAGGTATCAGCTCCTCCAACTCTACAAAGAAACCGCAGAGAGAGATTGATAGGACCTTACAATCTCTTAAATTGTAAATTATTTTGCAGAAAAGAACAATGCTTTCCAAGATTTTTTTTTTTTTTTTTTTTTTTTTTTTTATAGAATAAGACAAGGAGAAGTTCAATTCTCTAAGGCTTCTCATCAATTTAATGGCCGGCTTCCTCTAGTCCTTTTTAATATTTTTTTAATAAAGCTCTCTCTCTCTCTCTCTCCAACTCTCATGTGTATATATATATATATATATATATGCATTCAAAAATTTTGAGACAATCTGGTCAAAAGCTATGTGCTATTAAAACCGATCAGATGAAGGACTACCAGCATGCCCGAAGTGCTACCCTACCCGATCAAAAATAAATGGTCTCTCAAATGACCGAACGAAACTTCAATACCCTCAACAATCTCACAAGCATTAATGTGAGATTCTCTCAACACTTTTCCACCAAAGATCAAGGAACAAGCAAATCAATCGTCCACGTCCGAGCTGCCATCCTAAAAACTGACCGACTTCCCATAGTGAAGGTTGACTGATATCATGACAAAATAGACAGCTAACACCAGCATGATCAATCGACTTAAGGACTTGTCAATTGAAAGGTCTAGATACATTAAAAAAATGTCAAAAACAATTATAAATATGAAAATGCATGACAAAAAATAATAAGGTTTTATAACCCCACCCTTATCAAAGTAGGAGCAAGTATGCAATTATTTTCTTTGTGGCCCTTTTTTTTCTATAAATTGGGGTCCAATGCATGTAAAAAGAACTTTTGGCGCATCTCTTAAGACCAATACTTTTTAAGGATATCTCTCTCATCTTCTTTTTTATAACACTTCAATTACAAGCCATAAAATGGGTCATAGAGCTCAGGAATACCCCAGTTTATCCCTACGAGTCTATGTGTGTTTTCTCCTTCTTTTTACCCCTCTCTCTCTATCTCTCTCTCTCTCTTTCTTTCTTTTCCGATTTCTGCCTCACAGGACAATTTGAACTTAACATTATAAAAGCTGTTGTGAGGGAGAAACATGATACATACCGAAAATAAGGTAAGCGACACCAACGAGAATAAATATATTTTAAAGACTCTAAAACAAGGACCTCGATATGGTATTCATACAATAGATCTAGAGCCTAATTTGTAATTTCCATTATCTTCTTAGAAGCTTTTTCTAGAAGGAGAGTACCTCTAAACTGATGTTTGGTTCTTGACAGTCGAAATGAGCCGATTGACCCTACTAGTGCACTGCTCGGCCTGTCTCAGACGATTGGTACTCTGTTCACAACATAAAAGGAGTATTATTTTGAAAACCTTTATAAATCTATGATGAATTTCTCTAACATCCTTCCAAGTCTAATTGACACTTGGGGAACTTGAATCAAAATAGCATGCCAATAATAACTACAAAGGATCCTGATTGACAGAATACTCCACAACGCTCCCGCATAATAAATTCTTAGTCTCTAAAATTGAATCAGAAAAAGCCCTGTAGTTGGGTTCCTACCCGGGAGAGATAAGCTCCATGAAGGATAAGACGTAAATGACCTCGACGGCGAGTCTCGGTGGTTACTCTCATGAATGCAGCGACAAGCTCTGACTACGACCGGACGAAAGGTGAGACCCAACCCTGATGATAATCCAATTGAGTAATTTAGACCTTCAAAAGTATATGATGCAAGTTAGACGATAATATTTGAAAAAATTAAAGGAGATCGAAAATGATGCTATAGACGTCCGATCGACACCCAACTAACAAAATTTTCTCAAAGCACTAAGCATCAAAAAAGCAGTCTCTAAGCTCAACATTGTTATCATTGTAAAGGAGGTTCCCTCCCTAGCAGTGAGTCCTGACGGTTACCCCCTGCAAAGGTAGCTACAAGATCTGCTTATGTCCTGACAAAATGTGTGGGCCCATCGAAGAGACAAATTTGATCGAAGAAAATGAGACAGAGAGTGTAAGACTTATGCCAGACTACGACAAATCAAATAAAATGAACAGTGATCTTTCATAAAGTTCGAGTCATGCATCAAACAAGTACTCATCACCAAACAATTATCACAAAGAAACAATAAAGGTAATAAATAGTAAAGGGTATGAAAAATAACCAAATGGATTCATTTTAATTTCAAACATAGAGAGATGTACAAAATTTTCATGTTTACAAGAGAGTTTGTCTATATAAACTTCGTAAAAATTTCTCCAAAAAAGAAAAAAAATGTTTTAAGTGTCAAGAAGCATGCCAGAAGATCTATTTTCCTCTTTAGCTTCCAAGTCATCCCAGGACGACCCCCATTACAGGTGTATAGAGTAGTGAATTCTTTTAAGTAAGCATACTTCAGATCGACCAAGCCCAACCAAATGATCCAGTTGATTGCAACAATGTTTCCGTTCCAGAGCTACTCACCAAAAATCATTTCTTGCCTCGGGGGGAATAGAAACCACTCAAAAACTCTTCCTCATTTTTCATCATCATTTTCAACTCACAATATTCTTGTTTTGCAATCATTAAAATATCCAAGACTGTGGAGTGCTCCTCCTTGACCGTTGCTAGCTTTTTCTCAGCCATCATGAACTGCTTCTCTGCCTTCTTTTGCAAGCTTGACCGAAGTCTTAACCCTCTTTACATTGGCATCCAACTCTGTTTAGGCTCGATCTAGAGCCATCGACTGAAGGTGGGAGGCCTCCCATCCTTTCAAATGATACTAATCAACCTTTTTGTACAAATCCTACCTCTCAAACTTCCACAGACTTCGCAAACGAGCGTGACCAGATAACCTCTAAAAAAGGTGAAAGATAGATTTCACCAGATGGAGAGTTACATACCAATCCACTGATCGGTCAGTGACTGTGAACCAACCATCTAAAGAGTTCTAAATCTTGGTTTCTTGATTTTGAGATGGAACTCAGTTGGATAGGGAACCCTTCATTTTCTTTGGGTAAGTTAAAGGGGCTTGAGGAGTTGACTACGCAACCAACATCTTACTTTCACGGTGCTAAACTTCCATAAAAAATCCTACTACTAGATCAATTTTAAAGTTGATTTCCACAGAAATAGCAGCCCGACTAGCCTCTTTCTTGATAAGACATCTTATAAATGAAGCATTTTGGTGAGACACAGCCAGCTGTGCTCGCTGCTCCTCAGAAGAATGCTCCTCATCAGCACCCTCCTTTAGGCAACTGAATTGCTCCTCTATTTATTGTCGACCGAAAGGAGCTACATCAAAGAGATATGTATCAAAATTAGCATGGGTTGCGTACTTCCAAACAAGTGCATATTCTAAATCAATATTGTGGTTGTAGAAGTGGAAAAGAGAAAATCCTCACCTACTGAGCTGACTGCTCTGTCTTGAGTCTCAATCGGCCTCCCTCCAACTATCACCATTTCTTGTCCAAAAGCTTCTTACACATTAGCCTTGGCCTCAGCCTTGGCCTCAGCCTTGACCTTCCTTCTAGCTGTTTGAGCAACTACCTCTTTCTCCTGCTTGACTTCATATGTGACAGAGGTGCCTCACACTTCCGCTATCTTCCAACCAAAAACACTAAGAAACAAGAATAGAACTATAGTCACCGGCTCAACATACGTGGGAACTAAAAGTAGCTGACTCTAAATTTGATGACAATGGGTGTATTTCTTCTTTTGAATGACGTCGTCAGTAGGAAAAGTCTATACACCCTAGCTCTCAAATGACAAGACAATGAAAATTTTATGTTTTCAATCTTTACTTTTGCTTTCCAGTATGGAGTTGAAACAAGCCAGTTGTTTGTAATTGGACATACAATCTGAAATCACGTGAAAGAAGAACATGTGGCTGAATCGATTGGTCGACCAATGGATTCCATTTCACTAGTATAAAGTGATGAAGTCATTATCGCAATAATGGAAATCTACTTGATTTGTTCTGGCATAACCCTATGCTAATTGAAGATGTCCCCAAGTTCATAGCATAACGACAATCACAAGTCATATCAAATCATATCCTGTTAAACCACCAAATCATCATTGTACCTGTCAGTCACCCTCACATCCGGATGGGTGGTTCTTAGTTTGATGGTTAGGTCAAAAATAAAGGCTGCTACAAAAAAAGAAATTTTAGATGGGGACAACATGGAGAGTTCGGCCGTAGCCACGAGACAAAGGTCTGGGGGGATTGTTTCAGAGTCATCAGAAAGTATAAAAGAAGAACGAATAGATAAAGCTGAGTGGAAAAAAATACCAAAATTGAATGGAAAGATCAGAGAACAAAAGACAGAAGACACATTAATAAGGCCCTCAACCCTTATTTATAGCAAGCAAACAAAAGTAGAAATGTCGTGCAAGGATTTAGAATGAAATTATCGTGTCAGCACAAAAATTGAGATAAGCAGAAAATGAAATATTTTATTTTTTGATAAAGATAATTACAATCGAACCCTCATATGAAAAAAATATATTTTATAAATTGGCCATTGACCCCTAACAAACCTTTCCTAACCAACCTTTTATATAATATTTGACCGTCGGGTTTGAATTGATTCACTCGATCGACTTCAACATAAACTCTCTATACAAACCCATCTTCACGGAGCTCTACAGCCTCTCAACAAAGATTG
>NW_018243516.1:75511-81719 GCF_001263595.1 Phalaenopsis equestris | reverse complement strand
CCCCCCCCACCCCACATTTTCTCCAACATCACATGAAGATCCTCAACTCACCGAGCCAAATCAGCCTCCACTTCTTCTAGGAAGCATAGCAAGATTCTTGGGGACATCCAAGTACCCTCCCTTATATGTCTGCCTCTAAACCTCCATAGGATCGATCGGGTGACTAACCATGTTCTCCTCACTGCCAATTGGTATTGGGGGAAAGGGGTATGCCAACAAGGTCAGATTTTAGCTATCACCACTATCCAATAATCCTCTGACTCGAAGATCCTTGCCTACAAGAAGCACAAATCAAATTAGTGAATGCCAAGAAACATTAATAAAGAGATAATGAAGAGAAATACATACTTAAAATATGATTCACTTTAGACCAGTTTGTTTCACCTACATCAAAAGAAAGGAAGTCATCAGTCGACCCCTTTCCACCGATTGAAGGGCCACTTCCATCGCCTCTTTGTACATCATTTGATAAGTAACCCCCAATTGGGCCTAAAATTTAGTAGGAGTCTTCATCAATGGATCGAATGTTGAGCCACCTAGCTTCTTCCCAATGTTGAGTTGAATCCTCTTTGGAGTCCCTAGAAATGAGTCGAACAATTTTTCTATCTCCACTCGCTCGGTGGGTTTTTGATTTCTTTGTCAACCTCTTCTTTTTCGACTCACCCTCAGACCGGTGTTGTATAATAAGGGCAACCTGCATTTTTTCCCAATCCACAAGTTTTAAAGCTGAATCAGAGCCTTTCTCTAACATAGAATCATAAAATCCACGGAAACCAAGAATGAATAGACTTGAATGATAAAACTGCCCCCTACACCATATATATAAGAGTTACGGCCATGAAATTAAGACTCGAAGTTATCACTATCAAGAAGCAAGAAAGTTAGAGAACTTAATATGTACACCCAAAAATATCTTGCACAAATCTTGAAACAATGACTTATCGAAGATCAAAGCCTAAGTACTCATAAAGCTAAGTAAATGAAGCAGTGCTAGCCGACTGATAACTAGCCAATCGAAACAAATAGTCTCTCCAATGATCGAAAAAATATCCAATGCCCCCAATAATCTCACAAGAATCAACGTGGGGCTCTTTCTACACTTTTCCCCCAAAGATCAAAGAACAAGAAAATCAATCAACTACGTCTGGGCTGACCAACTGCCACCATCAGAATCGACCGGCTTTCTAGGGCAAAGGTCGATCAGAATCCAGACAAAATAGACGACCAACACTAGGGCAACCGACCGACTTATGGACTTGCCAGCTGACAGGTCCATGTACATTAAAAGACATCAAAATCAATTACAAATATAAAAAACACTATACAAAAGACAAAAATGTCCTGTAACCCCTATTAAAGTATTGGCAGATAAAATTTTCACTTTGTGACCCACTGTCTCTCTTGCCCTATACTTTGTAAGAAGATCCAATACATGTAAAATGGGATTTTTTCTATTCTCTTGACCTATACTTTGTAAGAAGATCCCTCTCCTCATCTCTTTTATAACATTTTAATTACAAGATCTAAAATGGGCCACATAGCTTAGGAATACCCGGTTCGCTCTTACAGGACAATACTGTGTGCTCTTTCCTACTCTTTCTCCCTCTATGTCCTTTCACTCTTTCTCTCCTTAGGAATGATTTACTGGACAAATTTCGATTCAACATATATATATATATATATATATAGTTGGTCTCTTGCTAATCTAAGACGGCTTCTTCGTTTGATCCCAGTTGAACTCTTTGAAGTTTGTTTTGATATATATATATATATATATATATATATATTTGGCTTTATAAAAATATTGGGTCAATGACATAAAATTAATGAACATTAAATTTATTTTGTGATGAATGCAACATATGACTAATAAATAATAATTTATTTTATACTTATTTTAAAATAAAATTAATCCTTATAAAATTTATCATTATTAATTTAAGATCAAAACATCATCTACCATATGTTTTTCCTTTATTCAGTACGTATGATGCTACAATGATGTTAAATTTATTGGAATTTATTATGTATATATACAAATCATTCTTCTAATTTAAACAGAATCTGTTGACTTTTAGAAATAGTTCGTTGATTGGGTCAGTTGACTCAGCTCGGTCCAGCTTAATTATAGAACAAGTGTCGGTTGATAATTAGATTTAATTCAGCATAAGCATATTTTTCTTATGAATGATGATATATGAACAAAAATTATAAGAAAGCAATTAAGGAGCTAAAATTTTTTTGTTTTAAACACTAATAATAAAAAGGTTATTTTAGCTTATAATTACCTAAATTAAAAAAATGTCAATTGATGGATAAAAATTTAAATAAATACATATAAAATAGGAAAAAATATATTTGAACTTATTTAAAAATTTTAAAATTTATGTTCTTAAATATCACCCATTTGAGTAGGGCTGTCAAAAAAGCTCGTTGTTTGTGAACAGTTCGTGTTCAGTTCGTCAATGAGTTGGCGTTCGATTCGTTCGATAAGTAAACGAGACGAATGTGAACAAATGTTTTTCGTTCGGTTAGTTAAACGAACCAAACACGAATATTGATGTGTTCGTTTGATTGTTATTGTTCGAAATATAAATTAATTTAAAATAATTTATATAAAAATTTATGATATTTTAATAAATTAAATTTATAAATTATAATATATAATAAATTAATAATAATAATATATTAATATAGCATAATAGTAATATACTAATATATATATAATACTAATATAGATATTATATATTTATATAATATAAGTTATATAATTAATATAATATATTATTTATATATAATAATATTAGGGATGTCAAACTTGCTCGTCGTTCTCGAACAGCTCGTGTTCGACTCGCGTTTGGCTCGTTCGTTAAGAAACGAACACGAACAGTGACTTCACGAATAATTTCGAACGCAAACCTATTTCAAACAAACTAAATTTCAAACAAAGCGAACACGAACACAAGCTATGTTCATTCGTGTTCAGTTCGTTTACACCCCTACTTAAATATTTTTATAAAAAAGAAATTTCATTTTTTTTTTTTTTAACATTAAGTAAATATCTTTATATAGAAATAAAATTTAATTTTTAGCTATCGTGTAAGCTGTATATGGGAAGCTGAGAGCTAAAGGATAGACCCTTCAAATGCATTTTTATTTAATTTTTTTGAGTTTTAAATATTACTTTTATTTTTAATGTGTTTTGTTTACATAATTTTGCCATGTTAGCTTAACAACTCTTTAATTAAATTATTGGGCTTAACAACTCTTTAATAATATATATATTTATACGATGAAAAAAATGTATGTTAATTTTTAACGCTCAAATTAGAGATTTTTTTTAATGTAATATGAAATATTTTTGAGGTATACGTGTAAGAAAAAGTAAAATTTAGGTAAAGATAGGGCTTGGGTGGTATGTATGTCAATACCCCTTTTTTTTTTTTTAAATTATTGCATACGTTTATCGCACGCATTTCTGCATGCGGTGAACCAAATACAAAACTCCCTTTATCAAAATTATATGTCAGTGGACCTCACTTTAAATTTTCTTTAAAAAAAAAAAAAATCTTATTGGACAGCGGACAGTGGATGCGTTGTCTGCACAGAATAATTGCTCCCATTTTTTTTCCACTCACAAGGATGCCATGAGGCGAAATGAATTTTATCCTCCTAAATAAGAATGATTATTTTATTTTTAATTAAAATTTTTTTTCATCTATATCATATTCATGCATAATACTCTACCGTTTATTTAATTTTTCCATATATTTTGCATTAATTAAAATCAACTGAAATTAGACTTTCGACTGTATAAAATAAGATAAATTGATGAATTTTTTTTTCCTTCAATAACTTCGTGTAAAATAGCTTATAAATAATTCGTTTTTTCAGTACATCTCAAATAAACCCATGCACTCATTAAAATGTCCATTAATTAAATTATAAACTTAGCAAATATGTTGCTTTATTGTATAAAAATTTATAGAAATATCTCTTTGACAATAGAAGACAGAAATGATTGGAAGTATGAACACTATATATTGACAAAAATTATAATATGAAAATCACATCTACTCAAATATATATAATTACTAGACATATTATTACTTTTTAATATAAATGATATAATGGAATGATCTTTCAACTCAATAAATATAATATATTTAAGTACCAGCCCTACCGGTGCAGAGAAGCATAGGATGCTGAATCCTAAAGTGTTCCGAAAATCACGCCCAAGATATAGAGCGCATACAGAGAAAGTAAGAATAGAAGATGTAGTGCACAGTAAAAATGAGAGCACTATAGCTTTTCTTGATGAAATAGTCTCATATTTATAGGTAGACGAGATACTCAATAGATAATTACATCTAAGACCCCCTTCTATGCAAGGTTGTACAACATATATAAATATATTAATAATGAATTTAATGGTCGATCATGATGACTTTCAATCATTATCAGTACATGTTTATCCGTTCGGTGATGATGGAGCGAAGCACATCTGGATGTTATGAAGACTTCTCGATCAAGCTTATTAGGGATCATTCCTCGGTCTTCAACCTGTCTCCCTCGTTTGTTTGGCAATAGGCTGTCTTTCGTTCCGCCTGGCTTAGCCACGGCTATCCTTAATTTGGTTCAATTTACAATTGTTCATAATTCGGCCATTCATGTTGATAAACTAGCCTAATGAAAGGAGTGATTTATGCTGTCACAAACCTGTCATACAATAGGCTTCGAGAATTTGTGCTAATTAGTGGTCATGTGGCATCACTTTTAATTATTAATTATTAATTATTTATTTTATTTATTTTATTTTTTTGAATTAAAATATGCTTGATATATTATAATAAATTTAATTATTTTTTTGGGTCATTTTAAAATAATTTATTTTTATTTTCTTAAGATAAAAAATGAAAATATCTAAAAAAATGTATTAAATAAACCTATGTTTAAAATAAAGGAATAAAACTAAAAAAATAAAATAAAAATAGAAGTTGCCTCAAACCTGTCATTAGAGAACTTTTTAAATTAAATTGAATAATCTATTAATTTATTATTTACTAACACAATTTATAAAATAAATTATAAAAGTTAATTAATGTGCTTATGACATTTGCATATGGTAGACATATAATAAATATGCCCATAATAAGAAAAAAAAAATAAAAAAGATTAATAATTAGTATTAAAATATAATTGATATTTAATAATAGTAATACATTTAATTTATTGTATAGCATGCATGAGTACGTTATAGTAGAAGTAAGCATGCTGCACACTGTGCTTTGGTGCAAGCACAAAGTGCACACATCAAGCACAGAAGCGAGGGAGCGAGCGAGCGAGGGAGCGAGCGAGTGGTGACATATATGTGAGTTCAACTAGTTAGGTAATCATAATTTCGATTAAAATTGTATAAAAGAAATTCTCCTTCGCAGTTTAAAGTGTTGAGATTACCTACAAAATCTGTTAAACTCAAAGAGTCACCACTCAACGTTCTCCAATCAGCCCATATTAGTCGACCCTCGCTACTTGGCACTTTTTTTTTTTAATTTTAATTTTTGGAGAAAGTGTCGTATTAAATTTCTAATAGGTGCTCCCGTTCTAGGAAAAAAATATTTATTTACATTTACTCTTCCCACTTTATATATGGCATTTTATGTTAAATATACATAAGTAATAACTACATTAAGATCTCTAAGACTTTCTGGTCATGTCTCGCGTGGTTTGAGTGACAAGGGCCGAGTGAAAGAGGCCAACTGAGAGGGGGCGATTGGAAAGGCCAACTCGCAAGGGCGAGTGATATGGGCCTACCGGCAAGGGTGAGTGATAAGGGCCGACCAAAGAGGCTCGAGTGGCGATAGCCTAAGTTCAACGAGTCCCCTGAATAATCTCAGCACCTTAAATTGTGAAGGAGAATTTCTATTCTACAAAAATAAAGCATAATTGAGATTTTTTATTTTTCACAAAACAACTCTAAAAGATTAGAATATCTGGACAATTGTATTATACCTTGTACGTTGTTTTTATGATCAATTCATTTCAGAGCAGATCTAGAAGTAGGGTTGTCAAAACGGTTTGTTGTTTGTGAACAATTCTTGTTCGGCCCGTTCGCAAAGTTAATGAGTCAAATACGAATAAAAATTTATTCATTCGTGTTCGGCTTGAAATACTACTAATAAGTTATATATATATATATATAT
The DNA here is from genome assembly GCF_001263595.1 of Phalaenopsis equestris. Taxonomy (NCBI): domain Eukaryota; kingdom Viridiplantae; phylum Streptophyta; class Magnoliopsida; order Asparagales; family Orchidaceae; genus Phalaenopsis; species Phalaenopsis equestris. The sequence continues at coordinate 75,516 of NW_018243516.1, read as the reverse complement.
ATATA
>NW_018243516.1:72452-75401 GCF_001263595.1 Phalaenopsis equestris | reverse complement strand
TATATATATATAAAAGTATTAATTAAGAAAATAAAATAAAAACTATTAAATTAGATTCAGATGATGTTTTAATATAAACAATAATTTTTAAATTTTGTCTCAGCCCTTGAAATCTTATGGCTACATGATTAGGGTTGTCAAAACGACCTTTATTCGTGAACAACTCGTGTTCGGCTCGTTTACACCCTTATTAAAAAGATTGTATTGTGTGTTTGTCATCAGACAATATGATCATAGGTGCATCTGATTGACAAATTAGGTTACGTTACATTGTCTAGGTAATAACTATCGTTCCATGTATATCATATTTTATGGGCGACATCGTATTGTATGTCTCAAATACTTTAATCAACATCTCTTAAAGTATTTTTAAGTTTTTAATTACATTGTTAAATTATGGCATGTATGTGAAAGCCATTTTAACTTAACCAATAAACATCTTACAATATTTTTACAATACTTAAAAATAAAATTATTTTTATTGAATCTATAACTTCGACAAGATGTACATGTGTGAACTCAAACCATTTTAATTTTTTGGCATCAATTAATCTTCCGACTCTCATGATGAACTATAACAAACTTGAAGCAAACACTCTCTACTCAAAATTTTCAAATAAAAAGAAGAGAGTGAATATCAATGCAAAGAGTATTATCAATTCATACAAAAAGTTGCTTGAGAGTGTGAATAGCAAAGATAAGGAGGATAGTATTATAAATAAAAGGTTTTTCATTAAACAACTAATTTTGAAGGACATCGGCCCATAGAGTATTCTTGATGATAAAAAATCACAATACAAAAAAGAAACGATAAAATTTATTTTACATCAACATTAAATTTAATATTTCTTTCATCAATTTTATCATGGAATCAAAGAGTGGAAACTATAATTCAAATTTCAAATTGGTTATGAGAATTCATGGCGGAAGAGCAATGAGTTATTGTCTTAACATTGCACGAGAATCCATCACACATTTGAGTAATAAAAGTGATTGGTAGACACACCAAGAGTTTTTACGTAGACAACTCGAAAATGGAAAAAGTCACGGGACGTAGCTTAGTTGAAATGATTCATTATATGTTAGTGGTTACACATTGTTGGTTTTATTTTTATTTTGGGTTTGAAATAAAAACTTAATATGTCTCAAATATTTAACTATCTGAGTAATGTAAAATAACATCAAGAGTAATATATCATCTCAAATGATGAAAATATCACTTTCTGATAGGTACAATCATTCAAATAAAGAAATTTATGATATTTGCTTGGTCTGCGTTATACCAGCTGAACTTTCGCCTATCTAATCCAAAAACTAGGTAAGGTTTAAATTAACCCGGGTTACTAACTTCTTTTAAGGGCAATCAGCTACTGTTATTTACATTTTAAACAACCACTACTACTTAAGAAAACTTTCGATTAAGGTTGTGTTTTTATCTTCGAGAAATTCAAAGTTTACTTTCCACGATTGATTATTTAGAATATCAAAAGAGAAATTTTAAAAGTTGAATGATTATTTTAGAATCCAAAAGAAAGAAAGAGTAGGAGATGTCAAAGATACAAATAAATAGGTGACATCTCAATTAACATATTATTTGACTTTATATATTTTAAAGAAAAAATTTATTTGATGTTTCAATCTTGATATTTTATTAAAAAATTTAAGATTTATATCACACGATATATGATCACAAGAAAGTCAAAGAAGATAAGTATTTACATCATAACTAGAAGAACAACCTTAAAATCTTAAAACTAAAGGTGAGGTTTACTGAACTAAGTAAGACCTCGAGAACCTAGTATAAAAGAAGAAAAAAAAAACATCAAACAAACAAATGATGCAATGGACATACAACCTTGCCTGGAGATGATTGTCATTTAAACCACCTAACCACAATTAAATCATGTAAGGCTGGTTGAAATGAATGGAGGATATGATTAAATATTATTTATTATGAAAAATAAGTCTTACAACTTGACTATAAAAATGAAGATGCCAAAATATTATTGGTTTGCACTTATTGGTTTGCACAATGTCCTAGGACTAATGCAATTTTTTTTTTGCAATTAAAATTTAAAATTTTATAGCTCGACACTCTGAAGTATTATTATTATTTTTTATTTGATTAAATCTAGTGTCGAATGAATATAAAAAGCTGTGTATATGTATGCATGTCTTTGATGATGAATACTTAGAATATTTGTTCATAAGGGAATTGGTATGCAGAAGTAGACTCACTCTTTGAGGCGGTGATGATTAAAGGATAAATCACTCATTTCATGTAATGAATGAGGCCTCAAAAACAAGACAGATGCAATATGCAATGCATATGCCCAAATGTTCTTTTTGTGGCTATTCTTGAATCATAAAGAGGTTACTACTCAATTTTTTTTTTAATTCTTAATTTTTTGTTTTATATGCAAGATGTTCTAAGGTGTGAATGCAATTATCTATATATTTTGGTTTTGAGTTATGAATTTCATAAAATTTTGAAAAATTAAGTTGAAATTGTTATGATGTGGAAAATAAATTTAGTCTTAATGAGCCTACTAAAAAACCAAGTAAAAAAGCACAACAAAACAATGAACTAAACATTGGGCATATCTATCAAGCACAAACTAACAAACAAGACAACAAAGGACAATAATGGGTACCACCCCTAGACCTAGTTAAAACTTTCATCATAATATCATTGAAGGTTTTGTTGAGGTTCATTACTTATATTTTATTTATCTTTCCTTGGATATTTCAGATGTAGATAGTTGACCAATTATGACAATCGACCTAACTCTAGAAAGAATAAAGACACTGTAGAAAAGTAAACCAACATTTATTATAATAGCCTAGGTTTAGTACAGTACCCCCGCAAAATAAAGGTAGCACATTCTAAGCTTATTATTAGTCAATATATATACATACATACATACATACATACATACATATATATAT
>NW_018243516.1:58951-72401 GCF_001263595.1 Phalaenopsis equestris | reverse complement strand
ACGACATGCTCACCCATATATATATATATATATAAGTAAACTAATGTAAAGCACACAAAGTAATGCAATGAACATAGAGAAAGTTATTTACTCGTCCTAAACATTCAATCTAGCGAAAAAAACTCATCTTAACCAAACATTTCTAACAAGCAGACAAAACAAGACAACAATCACAAACAAATCGACCTCATCATAACCTAATCCAACAACAAGGGTCATTGTATTATGATGTTTAAAGGTGGTGAGTAAGAAAAGAAAAGCCAAAGCTCAGGTTTTATTGTTCAAGTTGTCTAAATTTTGATTTTTTGCATTTTAATTTAATGATGAGAGCCTTATATTTTTTAAAACTTTTAAGATAAAAACTAATAACAACACGAGTTGTATTTGCACCTGATTTAGAGTACCTTTTTGAGCATATATTGATACTAGTGATTATACTATCTCAAGAGTTGCATTAGACAAAGGAAAATAGAAGGTTTTTCATGTGATATATTGCACTAGTAGAACTCTAAATGATGTACATTTTAACTATATCAACACCAAAAAAGTGTTACTTGCAATAGTGTTTGCATTTGAAAAATTTAGATCCCACTTGATTGTACTAAAGTGAAATTTTACATTGATTAATTAGCTATCAAGTATCTTGTGACTAAGTACGATGCCAAATCACGTTTGATCTGATGGAAAGCTCCGTTACAAGAATTTGATATTGATATCGTGAATACGAAATTTCTGAAAAATCCGGTAATTGATTATTTATCAAGACTTGAGTAGGAAAATTTAAGGATGCGCTTGATGAAATTAATGAGAATTTATTTGATGAGCAACATCTTGCAATTGTTGAACAAACTATTTCTAGATATGCTGACATTTTGAAATAAATTGTTAGTAAAGTTATCTCATATGATATGTTATATAACCAAAAGAAAAAAAAATTTGTATTTGAAGAAAATTTAAGGATGTTTTTGATGAAATTAATGAGAATTTATTTAATGAACAACATCTTGCAATTGTTGAACAAACTATTTATAGATATGCTGACATGTTGAATAACATTGTTAGTGATGTTATCCCATAAATATGTCATGTAACCAATGGAAAAAAGTTTGTATTTGGAAAAAAAATCTATTTTGGGGATGAACCTTATCTTCTGAAGAAGTGTAAGGATCAAATTATTAATAGGTGTGTCCTCTTAGAAGAAAAAGAAAACATAATTAGATTATGCAAAGATTCAAATTTTGGAGAACATTTTGGAGGCTTTAGAACTTCGCTTAAGTTCTTATAATAAGGATTTTATTGGCATTTCTTATTGAAAGATGTTAATGAATATATTAGGAGAGGTGATAAATGTCAACAGACAAAAAATATTTTAAAAGGAAATGACAACCCCTTAAATTAAATTATAAAAGTGAAATTATTTTATGTTTAAAGTATGAATTTCATGGGGCATTTTATACCATGTTTAGGAAACTAATAAATTTTGATTGCAACAGATTATGTTTCAGAATGGATAGAGGTGGTAGCTTTACCTTGGTTTAACACACATGGTATTGAAAAGTTTTTAAGGAAATATATTCTTAGTAGATTTGAAACACCTAGAGTTATTATTATTGATGGAGGGAGTCACTTAAAATAGTTTAGAAATTATTTGCTAAGTATGAGATAAGCATGATTTATCAAGATAAGAGCTACCATGAACTTCAAGAGTTAAAATTTAGACATTAAATTAATTAAGGGCAAGTAATATTTAAGTTTGGTGGAATTTAATGTATGTAAAATATGATGTTACGTTCTAATATGTTTTTCATACTTTTTTGTGTCATTTTAATATTTTTTTGGGGTACATCTGATATTTTATGCAATATACATGAAAAAAAGTGACTACTTAAAGAAAAAATGAGATAAGTCATAAACGACACCCCAACTCCTACATGAAGCACCATGTGCCATCATAGAGCATCACAACACCATTTTAGGGGTTCCTTCTTGCCAATAATAGAAGAATTCAGCCCAAAATCTTGAGAGCATGGAAAGTCAACACTAAATGCCAATGCCCCAACATAATGGATCAACTTCTGAACGCAAGACCTCCAGAGTGTTGTGTCGCCCAAACCAGTAGAATGAAGCCCAATATTATGAAAGGAAACACTTGAACTTGTTGGTGCAAAACCTAGCTTCAACAGATCAACTGATCCGTTCAAGGCCCCAATGCCCATTACTGACATTAAACTGTTTTATAGTTTGAGTGTTAATTTAGCCAAAGGGGGAGATAAAAATGAGTGATTTGAAGATTGAAAGAATTAAGGACATCATACGGAAGAATAAAGAGCGCTTTTAGAGTGTGTGAGAGTGTGATTTACATAAGTTTTTGGGTGACAACGGTGAGTGTGTGATTGTATAAAATAAAGAGATTTTAGAAAGCAATCAAATATGGAGAGGAGAGTTTTGTCCATCTTGTCTTTCAATCTTTTATTTTGTATAGTTGGATTGAGTTAATAACGTACTTCATGTTCTTTATTTCAAATAATGATTAGCGCTTAATCTCTTCTCTTCATTGAATTGGATTCTTTTAAATTTTTGGGGATTCCATGTTAAATTCTCGAAGTTCTGAATGTTTATGTTGTTGTTTTGACATTTATACTTAATTTACATTCAAACTGGTCAGTTAGATTTTTCAAAATCATTGTAATCTAGGATTATTGGAAGAATACTAGAAGCATGATTAGGTTAAAACATCAGACTATAGTGGGATAGGAATATTACTAGTACTCTTTCAATTTTTTTGGGGAATGTGGATGCTTGAGAATTCTTGCATGTTTAGGGGAACCTAACTATATTATGGAATTCTTATTCTATCTCAAAATGGAGTAAGGAGTAATAAGCTCGATTAACAACTACAATAGAATAATAACCTCGAAGAATTTAGATTTTACTAAACCGATTCAAAGGAGATGTTCAAACTATTAGAAAACCTCTCACTTCTTTAATTATTCACTTTGAAATTAAGATTTTAGACATTTTTAAAACCTCCAAAACAAACAACATTTGGGACTAAACTTAGAATTAGTAAACTAGTAAGTAAGCTTCCTTGAAAATTAACTCTTTTGTTGTGGGATTGATAACTCGAACTAAAAAATCAGTATACTACTTAATTGAAATGTATAATTGTGTGATAACAAGTGCTTTACGACACAACAAATCAAGATCCCACCAAAGTCAAATCTATCACAGAGATGAAACCCTTAAGGTGTAATGCAATTACATTCCCTTAAGGGAAGATTAACATCGAGGTTTATATCCAACTTGTATGAGAGATTTCAACTTTATGTCACCCTAGCCAAAAAGGACACCCATTTTTAATGGGATATTTTGTGTCAGAAGGCGTTTGATGATATTAAACATTACCTTAGGGGCCCATATTCCAAAGCAACCCTTGATTTTTTATACTGCAATGTTGGACGAGTCAATAGGAGCGCTACTAGCTTATACTATCTTAGTTGAGATTTTATCCCCACTAAAATGAAACATTTTACAATAAAAAATATTATTTGGCATTGATAGTTGCAACTTCAAAAGATGAGGCAATATATGTTGTTTCACATCATTAGCTTGATCTCAAGGGTTAACCCCTTACAATATTTGATGACTCGTCATAATTTGGTGGCTCGATTGGCCAAATAGTTAACCCCTTATCATATGAGTTCGCGACGAACCGGCCTCCCTTCGACGACCTTTCCTCTGTCGGCAGACCGTCGATGTTGTGTGTGTGTGTGTATGTGTCTGAGTGTGTCTGTGTGTCTATATATATATGAATGGTCCGAGGCTATTGTACGGGCCTCGACCATCCCTGATGTGTCTAACAATTTGAGTACCACACTCTCTACTGGGGGGAATCGAACCCCAGACCAGAGGAGACTTACAACTGACGAACAGATGCCTTACCAACTGATCTGTATACATAGAGAGAAAGGCGATGATCTCTCCGAAGGCACTTACACGCCAAATATCTCCTACCGGTGTGGTCTTCGCAGCGATCTCCCTTTCAAATGCTGCTCAAGGCCGACCTCTTGCTCGTGCGGCTCGTCTCCTGGTCTCGCCGATACCTTTGTCGGCGACCTCTTCAGAGCTCTTCGTCGTCGTCGGGGTGGTGATGACATTACGACATATAGAGACCCGTTCAAACTCTTTCTTAAAGGTAAGTTTTGGTTATGTTTTTATATTCCAAAATTAGTTATTTTTTTGTACTTTCCATACCTCACTACCTCATGTCTTCCTCGTTGCATGATTCGTCACGAGGTACGTCGGTGCATGGATCGAATGCCAGCAGCTTGTAGCAAACAAAGAGAATGCGTTTGCAACCTTCACGATAGTGAGATTTTATAACTCATAGCCAGCCTTAGGATTAGTGAAGTCCAGGCGTGTGAATTTGATCGCCTACACGAGGTGCGTGAGCCGGAGAGACGATGTACCTATGTGATTGATCGTTGATTTCCTAGAGGGTGTCCTAGGATAAGAATCAGGTGCGTTGGCCACTCCTATTCGAAGCCGAGTGATTTCCCTGTTATGAGCCTTAGGTCTTATCTCTGTTGGTTGGAATCCCAATTTTCCACGGCTTTGGCGATCCTAATCTCCCCATGGAGGGATTAGTTGATTGCGATCATAGAGAACGAGAAAAGCTTTGTAGCTGGTCTGTCCTATAAGAATGTGGGTGTCTGTAAAGCGGAAAAAGCTTTGTAGCTAGTCCGCCCTACAAACGGTGGAGAGTTTCCCTTACAAGAAATCGGAGGGGGAAACCCTTCACATTGCCACACCAAAGTCGAAGGCGGCGATGCCGTCAATCCAACTATGTCAGCCTTATGTTTCCTGCGTGAGGCCGTTAGAACGAGTTTGACGTGTCGTCGAGGGGTTGGGTGTCATTGCATGTGCATGAAACATTTCATAACATTTTTGGCTTGTGCATTGTATTCCATGTCATATGCATGATCATTTTAGCACTTCGGTTCAATCAGCCGCCCCGACCAGGTCGATCGACCACTTTCGTTCGACCGACCGCCCTGGTCTGGTTGATTGATCAATTTGGCTCGACCGACCACCACGGTCCGGATGACCAATCACTTGCGCATCATATTGCATGTTATTGCATGCTATGCGTGATCATTTTGCATGTCTTCCCGCTTGCATGTGTACTCTATATGTGTTTGCATTTTTCATATGCACTGGTGTGATAATCTTTAGTGAGAATCACCACTCCCACTTTCGGGTCACTGCCCCCTCGGCATACCCATCTATCGGGTCGTTGCCATCACGGTACGCCCATCCCCGAGCCACTGCCTCCTCGACATACTCTATTTGTTCGGGCCACTGTCGTTACAGTATGCCCACCTCCGGGTCACTGTCTCCTTGACATACCCTTTTGATTGGGCTGCTGTCGTCACGACATGCCCACCGGCAGGTCACTGCCTCCTCAACATACCTTTTTGTTCCGGTCACTGCCGCTACGGTACGCCCATCCTCGGGTTACTGCCTCCTCGGCGTACCCATCTATCAGAGCCACTATCGTCACTGTACGCCCATCACAGGTTCACTGCCTCCTCAACATACCCACTTGTTTGGGCCACTGCCACTACGGTATGCTCATCCTCGAGTCACTGCTTCCTCGACATACTCATCTTTCGGGTCTTTGCCGCTACGGCATGCCCGCTTCTTTTGAGTCACCGCCATCACGACATGCTCACCCTCACCACTTTAGTGCACTTTTCATATGTTTGTTGCACGTCTTGCATGTTTGCATGTGTGCTCGGTAAGTGTCTCTCGGGTAAGGTGTGAATCCTCTCTATATGTATCATTTTATTAAATGCAAACTCACATGTAGCCCGTGTCTACTAGTTGCATGGCACCTCGGGTTCCCAAGCAGGTGTAATTCCTTTTTATAGGTAGTTTGTTTTATCGGTGCATCCTGTTTGTGAGTGTCATGTTCCATGTAGCATCCTTGTATTTATTTATATGATGTATGTTCACCCTTTAGTGCGCCTGTTGTGGTTGTTTTGTACCTTGACTGAAAAATCACAATGTGAGCCTTTTGCATGTTTGTGTTTGTCCATTCACCTCAATGGTTGTCTTGCTTGTTAGGAGAGTGACCCAGTGTCGCTCACGATGCCTTAACGAGCATTGCTTGCTGGGCTGATCTCGACGAGCAATGCGAGGTAAGTCATCGTGATTGACACTAATATAATTTCGCTAAGAATCTAATGTATCTAACTTATGTCACCCATCTTCATGACACACTTTAGATCATTCAAATCTTTAGGACGGGGCCGGCACGGAGACCCCGTCAAATTCATATTATACCTGGACTTACCCCACACTTAAATACTAGGTTAACGCACTTTCTCGGTAGATGGTGTGCTAGGCCAGGATTTATGGTGCTAGGTAATCTTTTTAATGTCTGACTATTGTTCTTTGCTAGATTAGTTGCCGTAGCCAGACAATCCTTCTTTTGCACTGTGCTTGTAGTGTGGTTGTATGATGCATATGTATGGTAGTGTGTTAAGACACTTTTCTGCAAGAAGCTATGCTTATTTATATGCACACACATAGATACCATTATGGATGAGCAAGTAAAGATTTCAAACAATTTGCTTGCAGGTGTTATTTAGCTCCCCCACTTATAAGTATATTTATCATATGTTATATGCATGTGAGCTTTCCCGTTAACACTTGTTTTCATACATAATTGAGTTTTTTTTCTCTTTTTCTTATGCACTTTTAGAGTCTAAGAGAGTATTGTAGTAGAAATAAGATACGAGTACGGGTTCTGAGGTGTTTGGCGAGAAAATCATGTGAAGGGGACCAGGAGCAGATGCTCGTGTCACTTATCTTAATTCTGCATTTTTATATTAATGTATAAAATTATAACCAGACATATATATATGCGGAGTCTGACTGCATTTTTCTTCTTTAGGGTATGTTGCCGACCCAACGACACTGACATTTTCTATTATTTTGATTTGACTTGTTTTACTTTTTTTACATGCATGTATGTCTGTATATGCATATTTTTCAGTATTTCTTTCAATGATATGGGATTTCACGATGCAATACAGACTCTTTAGGACTTAAACTCCTAATTTTCTACAAAATTCTAAATAAAATATTCAAGATAATTAAAATTTAGGATTAAAATATTCAGGACTTTAAAAAGCTGAACATTTATTTCCTGCATATATTATTAGGGTCACCAAAATATTCGGCCATACTATTCCGTGAGCCCCGTGAGCCAATGAGCCGCTACTCATTCGAGATTTGAGAGACTCACTCTCTGTCTGATGGCTTAGTGTGAGCTTTGAAGCATTGAGACTGTTCCCACACAAAATAACCTTCCTTTGATTGCATAAACACCAGGTCAATGATAATATAAAGCGAAACTCCTCTTATCGAGAGTATTCTTGGGTATCCCCCAAAATATAATTAACTAGTATGAACACGTTCCTCTAGGAGTGCTCTTGACCCCAAAACAGGTACATACACCTGACACTCTGGTTATGGGTAGTCTATGTAGATATTTCTTTTGCGGATATCGGTTCAAGGTGTCTCCGCCCGATCTTGTTTGGGCGGACACTCTTAACTTATCCTTGTGAGATTTATTGTACGTAGGCTCTCCACGTTTTGTGTTTTCTCTTGTTTGTCGCTTTATCATATGTCTATCTTTTTCGGTTCATCTTTTCTTCGGGTCTTCCATATGACCCGAAAGAGAGACTTATTCGGGAAAGAGAAGTATCAACGATCAACAGGCTGACGACTTCTTCTAAAATAAAGAGAGAAAAATAAACGAAAACAAACTTCATTGACCATCTAATGAAAATGAGGTTCCTGAAGGATAGCTCATCAGTAGCATATATCCAGAGGAGTCTTATCCACAATAATGAATGACACATTATCTTACATAACGTCTATGAAGTCCTCTGAGGTTTCTAAGCATAGGTGAACTGTGCTACAAACATTCTCATGAAATTCTCATAAAAGATTATGACTCTTAAATGCTGACATTTGAACATCTCAAGGCTAAGAACTTTAGAGTTATGAAAAAAAATCAACATATCTAGGCATCATTAATCCTTAATAGATATATGAAGTATTCAAATGGGGTAATGTGGTAAGGTATATTAGTTCATCCTTGGTAGGAATCCAAGGATGGAATCTTAAAGTGATTAGATGCTTCGGCTTCAACTATTTTTCTGAAAAAAAACATTCTTTAGCTAGTATGGAAGAGGGGTTTGACTCTCCTCTCATAGTTGGATGGGGCCAAGCTCGTGTTATCTTGGTAGTACGAGTCATCATTATCTACTAGGGGTTACCTCTAAAATTGACAGTGAGTTCCTCTCTTCGCTACGGTTTCGCTACCGATTGATGTGGTAGCATCTGATCTCCTGTTAATTGGGCCAAGGCCACTCTTATCATATCCATCACTTACTATGTTAATTCATTCATCTATTGAAAGACAAATTCTCTAGTACAATTCATGCTACTAGTAACTTCTTTGTTACTTGGTTCTAATTTTTATGTAATATGTTTATTGTTTGTGGCATGATTCACACTTTCCACATTATTAAAAATGTTGAATCATGTTTTAGACGTGAACTCATACCTCAAGCATAAAACTAACTAGAAAGGATGAGTATGATGAGCTACAAAGAAAGTAGAGGATACAACTGAAGTGATCCAAGAATAATCATAACTCATCTATATTTTAAAATAAATATACATGGATTATGATTATGCTCAGATCAATTGGGATCTCTAAGTGCTTGGATTTGTCATTTGCCATCTCAGGTATATATTTTTTATTTATCTTCTGTGGGAACCTATTCCTTCTTCCATACTCTGCCATTTTGTTGGGCCACATCTGATGATTAGTCGGTCAACTATTTTTGATAAATCTTCAATCTTGATGTGGGCACTCGCCTCATGAGTCATCTGGTACTGTATGGTATGACTTTTGGCGCATAACTCACGGGAATGACATTCACATAGTATCGACCAACAATCGGTCTCTCATATTCAGATATTTCACCCAACAACTTGTAATTAACCATACTCAACCACTCAAGACCTGATTGTTGGCCAATCATATTCTCGACTCCTTAGGTCGAATTGTCTCTAATTTATCAATTTGATTTGCTTGGATTGTCTATACTTTATCAGTTCGTTGGTTTGGATCATTTGGTGGACTTCAGCCCAAAAAAAGAGCATTAAATCATTCTAGATTCCTTTTGGCCCATTATAATCACTTTTGGAAATACAATTAAACCAGCTAATTAAACCTCTGGTTACACGATTGAACTATTAAAACTTCCAACAGCCAGCCTGACACGACACGCTATTTTAATAATTTCACATTCAAGAGACTTTTAATAACTCTAATTATTTAAGCACAGCTACGAGAAAAAATGAAATGTTTTGATTCTGGAACCTTCATGCAAATTTCTTTACCTAATAGTTACTAAAATACATTTAATAATTAAAAAAGAGCAAAATGATGCATCGACAATAAATAAAATGGAACATACAAATAAAACTTATAAAAAATGTCACGTACTTAATAAAAATATAAAAAAAATAATCATAAATACATACATTCCAAACTTTAATTTGCAGATACATGCCATCTCACATATAAATGATATGAAAAATTTTGGTTGGTATAAATATTAAAAAACAAGTTTATAGATACATAAATATATAAGAATTGAGAGGAATAATGTGAATGCCCCTTTAAAAAAATACTATATAACAAATATGTCACATAACCCGAACCTATTCCAAATTGAATAGCTAGCTAAGAACACAAAATTAGAAGTGACAAAATAATCTAACAAATGAAAAGCTAAATTATGAGTTGTGACTAAACAAGGCATGCCTCATCAATGATTAGGGCTTTCCCTTGTTCGTGAGCTTAATTGTGATTTGTGACTAAACAAAGCCAGCCTTAAGCACCTCACCCTTAAAAGTTGTATTAGTTTACATTTCTATTTATTTTTCTAATTTGATGATTCATGGAGCGTAAGCTTAAATTTGTGAAGTGCCAAAATGATCCATTAATTAGGGCCCGTTTGGGGCAGCTTATTTGGTACGGCGGCATTTTGAAAACGCACCTGACCTGTTGGGTAAACTGCATTTTTACAGCTTATGTGTTTTCAAAATGTTGAAAACAACGTTTTTACACCGCATCTACCTAGGTGCGGTTGCAGCTTTCTGACAACGGTCTGTCTTTTCCAATAAAATAAAAATTTTTAATAGCCACCGTATCTATATCAACAGATTATTTTTAATTAACTTATTAGTAGATTATTCAATAGGTTGCAGCTGCCCCAAACAGACCCTTAGTAACGTAGAGTTATTTTAAACTCATAATAATATTAATTTAAACCAACTTTTAATGGTGCGAGGGTTGAATGATCATTTATCCAGAAATAGTTGCAAATCAACTATTTTTGAAACGCACAAACCAAATAACTAATCAGCTTACCGGGATCAGCTACTGATTAACAGCTTATCATGATAAACTGCTTATCTGAAAAAATTGGATAAATTTCAGGAAATTATTTGAGCCTTTCATAAAATCAACCAACCACAAAGACCTCTGCAAGAAGCTAGGGCCTATTTTAGCCCTTCATAAAATCAACAAAAATGACTCAACAGGGAAAATTTAAGCACTAAAATCATTTTGTTAACATGATAGAATAATAAAAGTTATTTATTGACCAGTTAAGCCGCTTAGTCATGCTTAATAACATTTAGTTGGCTTAACCTAATTTGAACAGAAATGAAACAAGTCGTCAATGACACATAATTTGACCTTTTAGCTATTATCGAATGCAATGGATTAGGCCTAAGCTATCTTAACCAAACCCACTCACGAATTGAAAACCAAAATGAAGAAAAACTATGAATGTGGATGATATTAACGCCTAATAAGAAGAATTGGATCAAAACAGATCAAATCGCTAAACTGCTAGGATTAATTCACAATAAAACTCCACCATAACACACCCTTGGGAACAAAATCACAAAGATATGAAATAAAATAACTCAAAACAATAAGAAAACAGTTAGTAGAAAGAGGTGAAATAATAGAAAAGACAATGGAGATCCACACAATGTAGTAGTACAACAAGCAACCATACATCCACACGGCAAGATTTCATAAATGAAGCATTCACAATAATGATCTCCCAATTAGAATGAACAAAATTGCAAGAGCTAGCAAAAGAAGGATTTTTACTGACTTCAGTGCATCTGAATGCATCATTAATCTAAGTTATTAGAAAGAAAATCTCTCAGATTACTCCATGATCAGTTCCATGTCACAGAAAAAATCTAACTGAAAGAAGAAACTTATATTCAGGGAAACAAAATTGCTTTAGCTTTCTCCAAACCGAATCCCTTTGTTCAAAGTGAATAAAATTCATGGAAAGATGAGACAACCTAATGATTATTTTAAATTTGTAATACCTGAAACTTCGGCAGCAGGCATTGCCGTGAATCCGCCGCCTAAGAACAAGTTTTGTGGAGCCAGAGCTACAAAACTCGCAACCCCTACGCACTCTCTCTTTATCGCGTTAGTACATCACGTAGTTCATAACCACATCACAACCTTGCCTGACTTATGTACACATGCCGATCTTCACATCAGGCATAGGTGACAAATCAAAAGACTCAAAAGGTTATTAGAAATAGAAGACTTTAAATGTTAATCCCACAATCTCTGAAATCAGATCGATTGGTTTCCAGCCTTGTTGATTCATCTCAGTCAATCTACTAGATGGATAAAAATTTGTACACGATAAGATGCGGAAGGGAAAGGCATCATCGAACACGAAGTTGAGGAAAAGAAAAAAAAAAGTAGATTCGATAAACGCTCCAGATCTGAAATGATCAGAACCTAAATATATAAGATCTGATAAATTCTAGCAAAAACATAACGCAACCATCATACGCCCCCCCTCCGGTTCCAAATCAGAACCAAAAAAAAAAAGAAAAAAAAAACATATAAAAGAGAAGAAGAAAACCAGTTTGCATTCTTTCGCCGCTTTGATTCAGAGGCATAAGGCGGTGCTCTGGAGTTCATCATCCGGAAGTGGCAAAAGGTTGAGATCGAACGGCAATGGCTGCCTGTACGCGGATGCTATGTCTCCGTCATCAACTACAGACGAGGAAGAACCGCAGTCGCTGTGGCAGTCCTGATCATCATCAAGCACCCGGGGAGGCGACGGCCTTACAAGCGGCCGTATATAGATGGCCGAGGGAACAGAAATCCGTGGGCCACTAAAAGATTCCACGGTGCTGCTGAGGCTGCTCGACGCCGGCCTCGAGGGCGGCGGCAGCTGTTGATGGAAAAAGGGAAGGGCGACGGATCCGGATCCGCCGACGGGGGTGGAAGCGTGAGAAGGAAGAGCGCAGAAGTTGGTCTTCGCCTTGGGACCGCGCAAGGCCCGCGCAGCGGTGTCGTAGGCACGTGCTGCTTCTTCCGCGGAGTCGAAGGTGCCAAGCCAGACTCTCGTCTTCTTACCAGGATCCCGGATCTCGGCGGCGAAGCGGCCCCAAGGCCGCTTGCGGACACCGCGGAAACGCGTCTCGGTTCCCGGCGGAAGAGGTGGCGCTGTTGCTGGTAAACCAGCCGCCGGCGATCGACCCTTTCGTGACGCCATCGTGGCCGCCGTTGCTCGGTATGGAAAGTATGAAAGTTGCAGGTCGGTTGGGATCAAAGAAAGAGGGTAATGACAGCTCTCAGCCTCTCCTTTTCCTCTTCTCTCCCACCCTCTGCCTCTCTATTCTCGCCGTCTGGCCGTCTGGCCCTCTGTGCGCTCAAATAAGAAAGTGTGGAGTCATGAATTCTCTTATCGTCTCTTTCTAAACTCTATTTCCCCTCTCCTTCTGCTGTCGCCCTAACCGGACGATTTGATTGCATCCTCCCACCGCCCCTTAACTTTAACAAAAATTTTCCTTTTCTTTTACCCGCTCTCTGTTTTTTAATCAGCCTTCGAGTTTTGCGAGGAAGAGGTAGAGGATTTACGAAAACGCCCTTTAGGTTCTTCACTCTTAATTAGGATGTAAATGACTCAGCGGCCCAGACAGCTCGTGTCGGCTAGTTTATGTTTTGAGCTCAAAAAATGTATTCGTATTCGGCTCGTTTGCTTAGAAAGCCAAACACAAGCTCTTCACGAACAAAGAGCCATTTTGACTACCCTAATAACGTAGTTATAAGATGTTAAGGATTTGAGCAAAATTTAAAAATTATTTAAAAATTATTGTTTATATTAAAATATTATTTGAATCTAATTTATTATATTTTATTTTATTTTCTTAATTAAAACTTTTAATTTATTATAAATTTTTGTAACCTGGTAGTGAATTATATTTTTTAAAAGTACTACTCATCAAAAAAAAATAA
>NW_018243516.1:46568-58941 GCF_001263595.1 Phalaenopsis equestris | reverse complement strand
TATATATAATTGATTAGTAGTAGAGCTGCTCTTAATATTTTCTTACGGCCACCAACAATTACGTAATTTGCAAAAGTAGGAAGGAATTGGTAAAAAAACATTTTCCGATAAATAATTGATGATGTAATTAATTGATTTTATTTTGTTCACGGCATGCTTTTAAATATGGTGGTGCGAAAGGATATTGGGACCATACCGTAGAATGTTCTGATTTTTAAGAAAAAAATTTGTGGTTGAAAAAGAAATTGATAAATATATGTGAATTATATTTACTTGAATTAAATTCATATTTGTAATTTTTTTCTTTACATAAATATAAAATATAATAAAAAAAATAAATAAGTTTGAAAGAAATTTTTTGGGGCAATTACATGAAGGGCACTGGGAACTTTTATATTTACAAATCAAGCATTATCTTTCAATAATTTCTTAAGTTCTCACTCGAATATCAAAATTCATGATAACACCGAAAGCCAAAATTTTCATTTTTAACAATTTCTAAATGAATTGATCGTGGCACGCCTAAATGTAGAGGTTCAGTTGTTCAAAAAAATCACCTTGACATTTAATTTGTAAATAGGAATGTTTTGTATGTTTTCCTCGTAATTATCCCAAATTTTTCTATGGGGCAAGTCAGTATCATCACATCTAGACAAACTCTTCTATCAAAATAACTATAGAAGATAAAATGATAAATTTTGTTATGTGCACATAAATGCACGGCGGTAATGCAATATATTAATGTAATAGTGTTGTATGAAGATTTAACATACAAATATGTATAAAAAAATTGACAGATAATACACCATAAATTTTTGTGAACAAAATCCGAAGGGGCAAAAATTACGGGAACTGATTCAGTTGAAATGTTTACATTATGCCGACGTAGGTTACAAAATTTTACTGGCCCTTGAATAACACGTAGCAATATTTCACAAGTTGGATGTGACTTGTTATGGAAGTGACATAAATGTTGAGAAAGTGGTGTTGACCCAATTGTTGTAAAAAAGAGCCGACAGTAGGGTCGAGTGATAGAAAGTCTGATGCCAATTTTGTCGGTAGCTACAGTGATGGTTGAGCAGCAGAGGTCCAGTGGTGGTGACGGTGATATGGCGGTGTCGCGGCCAAATAAAGTGCCAAACAACGGTGGTCCGACAATTAAGGTGGTCTGGTGGCGCTGGTGTTGATCCGATTGTGGCGGCGGCTAGATGGTGATGACCAGACAACTGTGGTCTGGAGGTGTCAGGGTAGCGGTGGTTCAACAGTGATGGTCCAGTATAAGTGACGGTGGTCGAGCAGTGGTGGCGACTAGTGGGCGATAGTCGAGCAGTGACGACATCAGTTTGGTGATGAAAGCAGCTCGACGAAGATGGTCAAGTTGTGGTGTTCAGGTGGCACGCCGACTTAAGACGGTGGGTGGGAAGCGGTGACAGTGATCCAGTGAAGACGACAACTAATCGGTGGTGGTCTGGTTGTGGTGGAGCTTGGGAATCCTCAAGAGCTTAGAACAGCTTCAGCTTTCTCTTCTAGGTCAAGGTCCACTAACCCGACCCAAAATTACGCAATAATTTGCTTTCAAAAGATGTTCAAACTTGACCCAATTAATATTTAGTGGCTAGTGTGCAAAATGAAAATGTTATAAAATTTTAAAATAGTTTACACACTAGGGGTACTATGCAAGTATACGTATCGTTTCAAGTAATATAGTGCTTTCTTCTAAGACCTCAGTATCGATCCCAAAGAGGAGAAAGATAAGAAATTCCTTACGCTAATTCTAGCCTACTACTATCAGTCCATATTTTAGAATGTCGATTAAATTGATTTTTTCTAACAACTACTTTTAAATGAAAATATTAAATATAAAGAAAAAAATTCTGGATATAAGGATAACTTTTCTGGATAAATTGTTTTGAAGAAATTTAAGATGTTAAAAACTACCCTTCTCGTGCAATGACCTAGATAATGTGTAAGAATGAAATTGTTAAAATATAATAAATATAATGTTAATGTTGTCAGTGACAAATAAGAGCATACATATTCTTTACCCCTCCCGGGGCTAGTAAAAGATATTAACTAATCTAGAGTTTTTCACCCGCTTGTGTTAGTATTGAGTATATTATGACCTCTCACTTCCAGATTACCCACTATGTTCTCTCTATAGGATCTATTAGGGACCCTTACGGTCCAAACTCTAAAGTGAATTAATAAAAGATTCTAGTATGTCACTCTAGAAACATCAATTTTACGCCCATCAAAATTTATCTTCTTATTTATTTGCACTCCCCCACGTGATTGCAATGACTCTGCCCAAGATAAAATGTGGTACTCACTAGTTTGATGAAATCATAGTCCTTCTGGGTCTTCATGTTTCGCATTGGATTTTAACCTCACAAGTGATCAGTTTGCAAAGTAAATTAAGAGCCGATGAAAATACCATCACATTAATAAAATAAGAGAATATCTAAGTAAATCTAAATTTCTGAACATGCATCTATTTCATTGGAAAAGAAAAGTAAAATGAAGATAATGGAAGAAGTAGTAAAATGATTGATAAAATTAAGTAATAAATTATGTGCCAACAAGGAACATATGTTTACCTACCCTCTTTCAACTGTATAGGTATGCTTACTATTCTATTAGTTTCATGCAACTATCTGTCACATTGAAGCATCTAATAGAAACAGATCATTAAAAGATCATTAAATTCAGATCATTAAATTACATTTCCTTAAAAGTTGCATTGCCGCCTAAACTATTTTACTAGCCAACCGGTCAATGTGAGTGCACTCAAATTACAAGATCATTGCTCTCCCGAGTCTTAGTTTCACATGCAACAAATTTTAACATAACTTATTGCCACTTAAAATACGTCAATGAAGTAAATGGTATATTACTCATCACATGAAAATAAAAATAATTCTATCATGAAACAAATTTTCCTGCACATGCCAATACTTTATATTAAAAGAAAAGAGTAAAGAAAACTACTCATGAAGCATGGATAAAACACCAAAGAAAACTTTGTTTAAATCAAAGAAAATCCACTAGAAAGTATTTACACCAATTATAAGATAATGAAGAACACAATACTTAGTTTTTTCCCTCTGAAAGAAAGATGAAAAATCTCTCCACTAAAGTCTCTTGCCTATCGATGCGCCGCTCGTACATTCCTTACACATATCTCTCAAAATCCCTCACTAATCTCTCTAGGAAAAGTGAAAATTTACATCTTTATACTCACACCAAAATCCTCCTAAAACACTCACTAATTACTTCTCTAAGCTCCCCTAATTACCTGTCATGAGAGGCACCAAGCCTCTCTATTTAAAGAGAAGCAAAAACCCCTCCTTTCTAAAAGAGACACATCTCGTCATCTAAAAGACACACCATTTCACTCCAAGAGACAGGTCTCTTCATTCAAAAGCCACTCCAAGTGTTTAGATTCATTCAACCACTCTAAGGGGCATGGAAGTTGTCCAGAAGCTTCCAGAACATCCCAAAATGGTCCAGAATAGAACAAAAAATCGTCCAGAAACCGTCTAGGGCTCTATAGCACCAGTTTATAGTTTTGTATGGCGCTATAGTGCCACCTTGCGGGCAAGTTCGACGTTTCCCCTCGTTTCTCTTTGTTTCAACACCATTTCGCCCCGTTTCAGCTCTATTTCTCTCCAAATTGATATATCTATAAAATAATCATGAAAATATCATTTCTTTAATATATAATTTCATTAAAAAACATGGGATAAATTTAAGGAAGATTAAACATAGAAAGACATCGAAATATGCGAGGTCAAAATTTTCTTCCTGGCTCAATTTGCCTCGAAATTGCACTGTTTTTGCTTCATTTTCATTTAAGCTCCAATTCTTATATTTGAAACAAAAAACATTCAAAATATCTTCCTTTAAAGGCAATATCATAAAAAAAGTACATAAAATGATCATGATATGTACATTAAAAAAAGGTAATTATAAGGTGGATCATTCTCCCAAACTTAAACGTTACTTGTTCTCAAGTAACACTACAACTTTAAAAATATGTTGATTTATTTTAGTAGGGTTCTTTAATATGTACTAAAATTTTGGTCTAGAAATGATATAGTCCAACTTAGAAGAATTTACAGTAAATTAGATGAAATCTAAGATATCAGAATATTTAGTATTAAACTTAAAAATCTTGATTTTCTATTTAATTCAAAAATAATTAAAAATATTCCAAAATTAGAGAAATATTAATTTGGATTCTTAGAGAAATATTAATTTCAGAATTTATGGCATCTAAAAATAATTTAACTTTGGATTCTTAGAGAAATATTAATTTCAGAATTTATGACATCTAAAAATAATTTTACAAATACTTACTGAAATTATGCTTAGGATTTATAAGTTTTCTTCTTTAGAGATATTCAAGTGAAACCAATTTTTAATTAGGTCTTTATTCCTCAAGCTTCTCGTCTCTTTTTCGTACTTTACTTCTCTTTTCTTTTTCTTTTCTTTTCCTTTCTTTTTTTTTTCTTTTCTTTTTCTTTTCCTTTTCTTTTCTCTGGATCTTTTTAATCTCTACATTTTTTCTTTGGCGATGATTATTATATCTGGATAGGTCTTTAATGATTTTCTTTCCTTAACTTAAAATGTAGAATTAGAGAAAGAATTTTTTTATAGATTATAGATTCTTCAAAAAGTATTATTCTAATTTTTTTTTTCAAAACTTCAATTTTTCCTAGTATAGATAATAAAATCATTTTCCTACTTTTTTTCTACTAAACATCCTCACTTTAGCTTCATCCGTTCTACTAAAGTCCTTACTAAGTTTTCCTATTATATTTCTATAATTTAAATTTTAGTTTTCTTAACATGACTTCTCATAACAAAAAATCAAAATAAAATTAAATTTTGAATTTTATATTTTTCTTCCTCGCCCCAAACTTAAATTTTTTAATATTTTGCAATCAATTCCATAAAATATAGTAGGAAGAAAAAGAAAAGATGAATTTACCGTCAACTACAACATCTTATCAAATTCACATACATACATAATCAGGATAGAATGACTGCAGATCAAATTAAATCTAGCATAAATCATGCTTTCTACAATATTAAACTAAAGGGAAGTATACTAACTTTAAAATTTATTTTTCTTCCTACCCCCAAACTTAATTTTTAATATGTATAGCATTCAATACATAAAATATAAACAAGAAGAAAAATAGTTTAGAAAATCTATCTACCACAAATATCTATCAGAAGCATCTACAAGTATTCATCAGAACAAAACAATATGCAATAAAAAGTAAATCTAAACTAAACATACCGGAATAAAATTGAACTAAAGAAAGGTCTAACAAGCAGGACAAATATCAACATAAGAATATAAATTTAAGTGTTCTCCAAATCTTCTATACTGTTGTAACACAAACACAAACACACATGATAAATAAGGCCAATTCTTTCTTTAACTTATCACATCTCTCTTCTCTGCCTTTAATTTTTAACGAAATGACTAAACTAATCAATTAGGTACTAGTAAATGTTTTTATAGAGTACAAACCCATAGATATGATTCTTCATGATGTATTGGCTCTTGTGCACCAACCTCAGACATCACCATATCCTTTTATGTATGCACCTCTAATAGTTACAAGGATAGTGTAAGATTATCCACGTGTTACTCATCAACAAGTTCTGCCCCGAGACCTATCAATTCACCAAATCAATAAAAATATCCTACACTACTTATCCTATTTTAATAACCCAATGCTCAAGGAAGTCTTTTCTAAGGTATTCAAGTCCTTATGAGCGACTGAGAATATTTATTTTTTCCATAAATGAGACATTGGACTGTGTAAGTCTAAGGTCTAGGTGGCTAGTGTGGAGACAATAATGCTAATGTGTGCTAAACGAGGGATACGGAGTGAGATTTTTAGAATAGTATCTCCTACCTCAAGGACCTTCAATGATGTGAGATGTCAAGGACCGTTCATACTATTCATCAACTCTTAGTGGGATTATTGCTCCCGACACTCTTAGATTATCAATAGTCATAACCTGATTAGAGTAATTAGCCTGTGGACTATCTATACTACTTTACAAAAGATTCAGGACTATACTACTTTACAAAAGATTCAAAAAAATAAAATAAAATTTCTTTTGCTTGTTAAAGTGAACTCTGCATGAAAATTTAAACAACTTTTGCATTAAAAATTAAAGAATTTTGATGAAAACTTATAGAGGTCCATTGTTAGTCACTTGGAACGGGGTTAAGGACCCCCATCGTATGTTGTTGGGTTTATAGCTTTTGTTCAAGGTCAAGAAGCAAACAGTCCAGCTCTGAGCCCCCACCTTTACCAATGTCTTACACCTAGTCCTGATCTTTCATATGTGACAATGGGTTTTGCTTTGCATGTTCATATTTTTGCGATGACTTGTTTTGCTACTTCTGTATATTAGATTTTTCTTCTTTTTTTATGTAATTTATTTAAATTTTCTACAAATATATTATGCTTCATGATACTAACCATGCAGCAGTAGCAGATGCCTAAATACACATTTACATTTTATGTACTACAATATTCTTATTTACCTTAAAGTATTTTCTACCTGCATTTGTTTACTTTACATGAAAAACTAAATCAAAGCTGAAAACGCCTAAAGACACTTTCAAAATATAAATGCACTTTTAAACCAAGTGAACACCCTTAAATCACTCCTTTTGGATTTATAAGAATTTCTCGAATGAGGTAACCCACAGTTGCTAACAAGAATTCTCTGGTCTAAGTGAGCCTAACAACTCATTCAGGCTAAGTAAATTTAGAAGAAAAAGTGATGTTAGAATGAAGAAACTGTGAGATCCTAACCTGTGCACTCTAATTAAATTAAAATTTCCTAAATAAAACATTTAAACAAAAACAACAACAAAATCAAAAAAATTAACACATACACTACAAATCATGAAACGTAAACCTTAGAACCGCTACTTCAACTAAGAGCTCGGAGCAAACACTATGGGCAACACAACAAGGGTATGTAGAAGAACTTTATCGAGAGAGCAAATGACTCTACATCAGCAAATTTTATTTTAGAATTAAACAATAAGCTATAGGATTTCGGGGTAGTCCATTTAGCACAACGTAAATCCTCAACTTATCTTTAGGCTCCTATACATTCATGTTAAGCAGTATAAGTCCTAACTCTCTTTAGGCTCCGAAATTGTAGTTCAGTACAACATAAGTCTTCATATCTCCTAGGCTATTTGCATGATTCATATCATTAAATGTAAGCCCTAAATAATAAAATTTATAAGATGAAACATCCAATAATATTTGTTCAAAACTGAAGCCGAACCATAGGATAGTTTGGGAAGTCACGGAGGTTCTCCATATAATCAGTGAAATTCTCTACCTTTCTTTCGTTGGATTCTACAATAACTGTTCCTATTTGATCCCTTCCCATTTAATTTTTTTATGTCTAACTTTGAAACCCTAAACATTGAATTCATGAACCAATACCTTAAATCTAAATCGAGAGTTTTCTTTGGTGACTTCTGTTGTCTATGATGTAATTAACTATAGGGGCTTGCCCTTATAGGAAACTTTAGAACCCAGGTAATATAAGCCATATCTAATCTTTTATATTAGATAGGGGAACTTTTCCGTCAACATAAAAGTTCACAGATCAAAATAGATGTCATAATTTTCTTTGTTTATTTAATCGAGCCTAGCTATTTAGTGATGTATCTATTCGTCAGAATAGGTGTATCACTCGTGGTGTTGTGCTCATTCATTTAAACAATTAAATATATAAGATCAGTTTGATCTCAAATTTTTAAAATTAAAATGCTACTTTTTAAAATTATATATATGTATACTAAATTAAATTATATTCTTAAAGAAACTGAACAAAACATCCAATTTAGCGACCGATAGGACAATGCAAGGAGTTTCAAATCTCACCACTGTGAACTTTTCCTGACATCCATTGGAGTTTAGGAAGGAGCTCTCCTAAAAGGTAGGATAGAATCCCACATGAATCCTTCCTAAAGATATGAAGAAGCTCTCCTCGCCAAGGAGATCACTAGTGCTCGCCGGAGTTACCTTTCCCCAAGCTAGGTTGATGCTTCCCTAGCTGTACTCCTTGAAAACTTCACTAGAGAAGAAGAAGGTAGCACACAAGAAGGAGAGGTTGGGATATGGCCAACCTCTAGCTCTCTCCTTGAAGAAAGCCCTCAAAACATCAAGCCCTCCAAAGAAGAAGAAAAACTCCAAGGGGGAAAAGGAATAAAGAAGAAGAAGGAGAAGAAAATAAAAAAGAATAATTAGAGGAAGAGGAATGACTCTAGCTCTTGAAGGAAAATCTCACATCACTCTCTCAAAGGTCTCCCACAACTTTCCCTCGCACTCCCTGTCAAATGACATTGATCCCCTTACATGCGAGGGATCAATCTGTTAAGCAGCTAGCCTCTACTCCAGAATGACCAACAAGACATCAAAAAGTGAACAAGAAGGTCTTAAAGTGAGGGAAAATGGGTCCATTCATGCCAGCCTTTCCAAATCCCTAGGCTCATGCTCACATCTCCACCAAATGGAGGCCTGAGAGTCGAAATGACGTTCGAAATGGTCATGATAAACTGAGAAGTGATCGGTGCCTAGAAACCCAGCTCTTGGGCACCCATACACTAGTATAGAGCCTAAGAGCTACTCTCCTTGGTGTTGAGACACTAGTTGGGTAGTTGGGCGCATAGGTGCCCCATTGGGTGGCGCTAGAATTTTGGCATCTTGGGAAAATGTAGAATTTTAACCTATTAGACGCCTGAAGTGGTGCTTAGGTACCCAAAAAACAGTGAAAAAATGTTTTTCTCTCAATTTCAAACATCTGGGAAGGTGGTTTCGGGTGCCTAAGGGCCTGATGTCAGCGATGAGGCACTCGTTTAGCCCAAAACCCTATTTTTTGTCGGGAACGCCTGACGAAAGATCTTTTTGATATATAAGTTATGTGATACTCTGTATGATGAAATTTTGTCCCATAAATATGAAATGAATAATTCTCAGTGGTCATTTTCATGATAAATTGGTGCTAATGATTGTCCTAGAACACAATGCGGATAGGGTGTCCTAAACCTTAATTTTTCCGTAGCGCGCGTAGGATGACACCATGACTTACTTTGGCTATAAGAGGTTCCAGAAAGACGTATGGCTAATTTTAAACATCAGTATAGGCACCAAGAATGTCTCACATCCCAAAGAAACCATTTTAAAGGTTATTTTTCTGGGTAGGGTTTAGTCACTGCCAACCCTAGTGACTTGCCCCGAACAAGTGATAACGTGTCCCGGGTGGATATCTGAGCTACCAGATACTACAGACGGATTGTGGACAACCTTGAGTCATGCAGGTGGACACCTTACACTTGTGAAATAAAAAATTGATGGCCACATTATGGTTTTAAACTATCTCAAAATAATAAATCCTTCATATGCCTTGACGCTCAAGGAGGATTTTTGGTTATGAGGCTGGTTATTGTTTATGTCCTTGGATATTGAAAAGACTTAAACATCCTAACTGGGGATGTTATTCCAAAAGTTTAGGTAGCCTACCCATCAAGATTATTTGTAGAGTCTAGGGTTTCCATTTTTATATATAAATCATTCTCACCTGACTCTATCCTTTAGTTTAGGAGTTCCAATCACTTCGTGCAGTCAAATTAAGTATTCCCGAGTCATATTTTTTCTTTTGATTCTACCTGACCAAATTAAATTCACTATTTGGTCATTCCAAATTCTTTGACCACCACTTTTTAGATAAACCTCCTCCCTTTGATGAATAAATCCCTTCACTTCGGCCTTTTCAATGACACATAATCATCAAAATGTAATTCCCATTCTTTGAGCTTAATTTTTCCAGCTTGGATTCTTTCTTTATCTCTAATGCTCCTATTATGAAAGTCTAAAATTTTGATAACCTATCTCATTACATTATTCAAGAGTTTTCTGTAAATCTCACAAATCTAGAGATATAATTAACTACGAGGGCTTACTCCTGTAGGGAACGAGATCCATAATTAAAATAAACCTTATCTTACACTTGTAAAGTTAGGAAAAAAGCCTCATTATGTAAACCTATGGTAATGCCCATTTTTAAGGTAATATCATCCTTCTTTGGGAAGATATGTTAATCTTCAAAAGTCATGCCTGGTCATTTAGATAGAAGTCTTTCGAGAGTTCTATGGTGTATGGTGATACACAGAAATTCGAGACCAATGTGAGAGGATCTATTCTTAAGGTCAATCAAGATGCAAGGGTAGAACTCACTTCCATGAGGTCATGGTTCTCACAGGACAAACCAACCCCTTTTGTGCAATGTGTGAGTGCCCAAAGTACATGGAATAGAAGCGAGATGGCTATGCATATGGCTAGAGTGATATTTTAATGGCCATTGCTAATTCTTTAAAATGTTTCAACTCAAGTTTACTTAATATCAATTTGGTTATTTTATATGTATGATGTTTTTAAGGCTGTGGATGCAACATTTTATGCAATTTTAGTTTCGGTTATGAGTTTTATTTAATTTTGAAAAGTTAAGTTAAAATTATTTATTTTAAGTTCGTGTATAAGGTTTAGTCCATGAATCTACTAGTATTCAAGGAAAAAAAAAGAAACAACCTGCTACAATGGGGTTGACCTATCAAGAAAAAGCACAGTATGCAGCAACAAGATGAGTGTTAATCCTAGACTTACATTAGACTCTTCGGTTGACATTATCTGAACCATCATTATTGGTTTAGTTGAGATTCATCATTTGCAATAATGGTCATCGTCTTCTGGATGGTTTAGACTCTATTGAGGTTTACTTTAAGTTATGGTGATTTTATAACTATTACTCATCTCTTACTTAGGCTCATCTGTTGAGTTTTTAGAGTTTGTTGAATGTCCAATTTAATATGATATTTAGATTCATCTTGGTTTATTTGATTATTTGTTGATGATTTGGTTTACTTAATAAGTTTGGTTTCTTTATTCAATGTCGGATTTTTTTAGATCATGAGGTGTATTCTTAAGCTGGTCATTCTTAACCTAAGATGCTCCATCTCACGGTAAAAGTTTGTTTTGTTTGATTTAATGTTCGTTGTTCGAATCTCTTGAAGTGATTAGTTAATAATTTTAATCTTATTAAGTTTGTTTATTGAGTTTAAGATAAGTTCTTAGTGTGTGATAATTCTTTAGTGCTTGTTTCTTTTATTGATTACTTTTAAGTTGAATTATTTAAATCTTAGGTTCATGAGGTTTATCATCTTTTTATTAATATCATTTTATTTTATTGAGGTTATGTTTGTAATTTCTTTTAGTTTGATGCAATTATATATTATAATTTTTTCTCTTAATTTGATGACTATTTGAGTTCAACTGTATGGATTTTAATTTCTTTTAGTTGTTTAAGAGAAAACGAGTTAGGAAAGATATAATTTTTATATTATTCTTTTAATTATGATTTTCATTGTATTTTAATTGGTTTAAGTTTTCATTAACGACGTATAATTGGGTTTTCTTTAAGATTTTAAGACCAGAACTGTATTACATTTCATCTTATCGTATTTATTATTATTATTATTATTCAATTTTAAAACTTCTAATCTTTCATAATGGCCACCGGCAAACATTTCTGTCGCCTCCATCTAGCTTACATTGTCGGAGAATATTGTTCAATAACAGGAAGCCACGTGGTAATTTGGCCCACTGATATACACGGTTCACGCCCATCTTATGATTAAACATCTGATATAAATTTGCATAAGTTCCTGGCATGCAAACCTTGATCTCCTCCTCCGCCTCTCAAATCTCAACTCTGTTTGCCTCATAAACTACAAGGATGCGGAGAGACAACATTAGATGGGGCTGCTTCATTGACGTGAGATGGGGAAGAGAATGAGAGAGACAAAGAGTTAGCGAGATGTGCTAAGGCAACGGAGGTGACGGAAATCTTTGACGGTGGTTGTTTCAAATGAACGGAAAGTTCAGGGGGGTTAAAGTGAAATTTTTAAAGTTTGGTTGGTGAGGGCATCATATATGAAGTTTTAGGCGTTACGTATGTAAAAGCCCCTTTTAATTAAGGCAGTGTTAAGGTGACTTATAGACTTAGCTACATTTCGGTTTAGATGTTTTAAATAATGGATTAATGATTAATCTTCTGAATTAAGTTAATTGAAGTTAACAAACTTTTTTTTTTTGCAAATATTAAGATTTTTAAATAACTATAAATTTACCCCTAATCTTGCTTTAAATGGTTTTTGGGTTTTAATGGGTGAAGTGTCATTTTAATTCGTTAGTTCACTGAGTGTTATTTCTTTTTAATTTCCCAGTTGAGTTATATATATATATATATATATATA